>NW_022144206.1:0-81102 GCF_007565055.1 Rhinopithecus roxellana
GAAACGTGTAACTCTGTGGGTTGCATTCACACTTGGCAATGCAGTTTCTCAGAAAGCTTCTCTTTAGTTATTATGTGAGGATATTTCCTTTAACCATGGGCCCCAATAGGCTCCCAAATATCACTTTGCAGATTCCACGAAAGAGAGTGTTAGCAAACTGCTTCTTGAGGCAGAGGTTGTAACTCTGTGAGAGGAACTCACAATCAGAAGGAAGTTTCTCAGAAAGCTTCTTTCACGGTTTTGAACGGATGAAATTTCCTTTATCAGCGTAGCCTCAAATGCGATGCAGAGAAATAACTTCACAGTTTCCTCAAGACAGTGTTAATGACTGCTCCACGAAACATAAGTGTAACCTGTGAGATGAATTCACACATCACCAGAAGTTTCTAAGAAAGCTTCTTCTAGTTTTCATCTCTGGATATTTCCTTTGTCACTGTAAATGTTCATTGCCGCTATTGAAGTATCTAATTGCAGATGTCCAGAAAACTGTGCTACAAACTGATCACTGAAGAGAAACGTGTAACTCTGTGGGTTGCATTCACACTTGGCATGCAGTTTCTCAGAAAACTTCTCTTTAGTTATTATGTGAGGATATTTCCTTTATAACCATGGGCCCCAATAGGCTCCCAAATATCACTTTGCAGATTCCACGAAAAGAGTGTTAGCAAACTGCTTCTTGAGGGCAGAGGTTGTAACTCTGTGAGATGAACTCACAATCAGAAAAGAATTTCTCAAAAGCTTCTTTCACGGTTTGAACGGATGAAATTTCCTTTATCAGCGTAGGCCTCAAGTGATCAAAGAAGCCTACTCTCAGAATTCCTCAAAGACAGTGTATAATGGACTGCTCCACAAACATAAGTGTACTCTGTGAGATGAATTCACACATCACCAAGAGTTTCTAAGAAAGCTTCTTTCTATTTTCATCTCTGGATATTCCTTTGTCACTGTAATGTTCATTGCGCTATGAAGTATCTAATTGCAGATTTCCAGAAAACTGTGCTAACAAACGGATCACTGAAGAGAAACGTGTAACTCTGTGGGTTGCATTCACACTTGGCAATGCAAGTTTCTCAGAAAGCTTCTCTTTAGTTATTATGTGAGGATATTTCCTTTATCACCATGGGCCCCAATAGGCTCCAAATATCACTTTGCAGATTCCACGAAAAGAGTGTTAGCAAACTGCTTCTTGAGGCAGAGGTTGTAACTCTGTGAGATGAACTCACAGATCAGAAGAAGTTTCTCGAGAAAGCTTCTTTCACGTTTGAAACGGATGAAATTTCCTTTATCAGCGTAGGCCTCAATATGATCCAAAGGAAGCCCTTCTCAGATTCCTCAAAGACAGTGTTAATGGACTGCTCCACGAAACATAAGTGTAACTCTGTGAGATGAATTCACACATCACCAAGAAGTTTCTAAGAAAGCTTCTTTCTAGTTTTCATCTGTGGATATTTCATTTGTCACTGTAATGTTCATTGCGCTAGAAGTATCTAATTGCAGATTTCCAGAAAACTGTGCTAACAAACTGATCACAGAAGAGAAACGTGTAACTCTGTGAGTTGCATTCACACATGGCAATGCAGTTTCTCAGAAAGCTTCTCTTATTTATTATGTGAGGATATTTCCTTTATCACCATGGGCCCCAATAGGCTCCCAAATATCACTTTGCAGATTCCACGAAAAGAGTGTTAGCAAACTGCTTCTTGAGGCAGAGGTTGTAACTCTGTGAGATGAACTCACAGATCAGAAAGAAGTTTCTCAGAAAGCTTCTTTCACGGTTTGAACGGATGAAATTTCCTTTATCAGCGTAGGCCTCAAGTGAGTCTAAAGAAGCCCTTCTCAGATTCCTCAAAGACAGTGTTAACGGACTGCTCCACGAAACATAAGTGTAACTCTGTGAGATGAATTCACACATCACCAAGAAGTTCTAAGAAAGCTTCTTTCTAGTTTTCATCTCTGGATATTTCCTTTGTCACTGTAATGTTCATTGCGCTATGAAGTATCTAATTGCAGATTTCCAGAAAACTGTGCTAACAAACTGATCACTGAAGAGAAACGTGTAACTCTGTGGGTTGCATTCACACTTGGCAATGCAGTTTCTCAGAAAGCTTCTCTTTAGTTATTATGTGAGGATATTTCCTTTATACCATGGGCCCCAATAGGCTCCCAAATATCACTTTGCAGATTCCACGAAAAGAGTGTTAGCAAACTGCTTCTTGAGGCAGAGGTTGTAACTCTGTGAGATGAACTCACAGATCAGAAGAAGTTTCTCAGAAAGCTTCTTTCACGTTTGAACGGATGAAATTTCCTTTAATCAGCGTAGGCCTCAATATGATCCAAAGAAGCCCTTCTCAGATTCCTCAAAGACAGTGTTAATGGACTGCTCCACGAAACATAAGTGTAACTCTGTGAGATGAATTCACACATCACCAAGAAGTTTCTAAGAAAGCTTCTTTCTAGTTTTCATCTGTGGATATTTCCTTTGTCACTGTATGTTCATTGCGCTATGAAGTATCTAATTGCAGATTTCCAGAAAACTGTGCTAACAAACTGATCACTGAAGAGAAACGTGTAACTCTGTGAGTTGCATTCACACATGGCAATGCAGTTTCTCAGAAGCTTCTCTTTAGTTATTATGTGAGGATATTTCCTTTATCACCATGGGCCCCAATAGGCTCCCAAATATCACTTGCAGATTCCACGAAAAGAGTGTTAGCAAACTGCTTCTTGAGGCAGAGGTTGTAACTCTGTGAGATGAACTCACAGATCAGAAAGAAGTTTCTCAGAAAGCTTCTTTCAACGTTTTGAACGGATGAAATTTCCTTTATCAGCGTAGGCCTCAATAGTGATCCAAAGAAGCCCTTCTCAGATTCCTCAAAGACAGTGTTAATGGACTGCTCCACGAAACATAAGTGTAACTCTGTGAGATGAATTCACACATCACCAAGAAGTTTCTAAGAAAGCTTCTTTCTAGTTTTCATCTCTGGATATTTCCTTTGTCACTGTAATGTTCATTGCGCTATGAAGTATCTAATTGCAGATTTCCAGAAAACTGTGCTAACAAACTGATCACTGAAGAGAAACGTGTAACTCTGTGAGTTGCATTCACACATGGCAATGCAGTTTCTCAGAAAGCTTCTCTTTAGTTATTATGTGAGGATATTTCCTTTATCACCATGGGCCCCAATAGGCTCCCAAATATCACTTTGCAGATTCCACGAAAAGAGTGTTAGCAAACTGCTTCTTGAGGCAGAGGTTGTAACTCTGTGAGATGAACTCACAGATCAGAAAGAAGTTTCTCAGAAAGCTTCTTTCTCATTTTATTGGAAGATGTTTCCATTGGCCCCATTGTTTTCAAAGGGATCGGGAATATCTGTTCTCAGATTCCACACAAATAGGCCTAGGCCACGGCCCCACGAAATACCGCTGCAACTTAGTGAGTTGAATTCACACATCACATAGCGTTTCTCAGAAAGCTTCTTTCTTTAGTAAGACGAGGTTATTTGTGGTCTTGGAGCGCCACCGTGTGTCCTATTGCAGATTCTGCGAAAATTCTGCTAGCGAGTTTCTCAGTGGAAACAATGATGGACATCTGTGGGCTGAATTCACCCACAACAAAGAAGTTTTTGAGAAGCCTTCTCTGCAGGTTTCTCTGAGGATAGTTCCTTATTCAGCATGCGATTCAACGATATCCAAGACATCACATCTGAGATTCCTCAAAATGAGTGCTAGGAAACTCCCCCGAGAACGGGTGATAGAACACTGTGAAATGAATTCACATATCACAAAGCAGTTTCTCACAAAGCTTGGTTCCGCTTTCTCTTGAAGGATATTTCCTTTCTCCTTCTATTCTTCAAAGCTATCTGAAATATCACTTCTCAGAATCCACGGAAACAGTCCAAAGAAACGGCTCCAAAGAACACTGGCGTAAGTCTGTGAGTTGCATTCACACATGGCAATGCAGTTTCTCAGAAAGCTTCTCTTTAGTTATTATGTGAGGATATTTCCTTTATTACCATGGGCCCCAATAGGCTCCCAAATATCACTTTGCAGATTCCACGAAAAGAGTGTTAGCAAACTGCTTCTTGAGGCAGAGGTTGTAACTCTGTGAGATGAACTCACAGATCAGAAAGAAGTTTCTCAGAAAGCTTCTTTCACGGTTTGAACGGATGAAATTTCCTTTATCAGCGTAGGCCTCAATATGATCCAAAGAAGCCCTTCTCAGATTCCTCAAAGACAGTGTTAATGGACTGCTCCACGAAACATAAGTGTAACTCTGTGAGATGAATTCACACATCACCAAGAAGTTTCTAAGAAAGCTTCTTTCTAGTTTTCATCTCTGGATATTTCCTTTGTCACTGTAATGTTCATTGCGCTATGAAGTATCTAATTGCAGATTTCCAGAAAACTGTGCTAACAAACTGATCACTGAAGAGAAACGTGTAACTCTGTGGGTTGCATTCACACTTGGCAATGCAGTTTCTCAGAAAGCTTCTCTTTAGTTATTATGTGAGGATATTTCCTTTATTACCATGGGCCCCAATAGGCTCCCAAATATCACTTTGCAGATTCCACGAAAAGAGTGTTAGCAAACTGCTTCTTGAGGCAGAGGTTGTAACTCTGTGAGATGAACTCACAGATCAGAAAGAAGTTTCTCAGAAAGCTTCTTTCACGTTTGAACGGATGAAATTTCCTTTATCAGCGTAGGCCTCAATAGTGATCCAAAGAAGCCCTTCTCAGATTCCTCAAAGACAGTGTTAATGGACTGCTCCACGAAACATAAGTGTAACTCTGTGAGATGAATTCACACATCACCAAGAAGTTTCTAAGAAAGCTTCTTTCTAGTTTTCATCTCTGGATATTTCCTTTGTCACTGTAATGTTCATTGCGCTATGAAGTATCTAATTGCAGATTTCCAGAAAACTGTGCTAACAAACTGATCACTGAAGAGAAACGTGTAACTCTGTGGGTTGCATTCACACTTGGCAATGCAGTTTCTCAGAAAGCTTCTCTTTAGTTATTATGTGAGGATATTTCCTTTATACCATGGGCCCCAATAGGCTCCCAAATATCACTTTGCAGATTCCACGAAAAGAGTGTTAGCAAACTGCTTCTTGAGGCAGAGGTTGTAACTCTGTGAGATGAACTCACAGATCAGAAAGAAGTTTCTCAGAAAGCTTCTTTCACGTTTTGAACGGATGAAATTTCCTTTATCAGCGTAGGCCTCAATATGATCCAAAGAAGCCCTTCTCAGATTCCTCAAAGACAGTGTTAATGGACTGCTCCACGAAACATAAGTGTAACTCTGTGAGATGAATTCACACATCACCAAGAAGTTTCTAAGAAAGCTTCTTTCTAGTTTTCATCTCTGGATATTTCCTTTGTCACTGTAATGTTCATTGCGCTATGAAGTATCTAATTGCAGATTTCCAGAAAACTGTGCTAACAAACTGATCACTGAAGAGAAACGTGTAACTCTGTGAGTTGCATTCACACATGGCAATGCAGTTTCTCAGAAAGCTTCTCTTTAGTTATTATGTGAGGATATTTCCTTTATCACCATGGGCCCCAATAGGCTCCCAAATATCACTTTGCAGATTCCACGAAAAGAGTGTTAGCAAACTGCTTCTTGAGGCAGAGGTTGTAACTCTGTGAGATGAACTCACAGATCAGAAAGAAGTTTCTCAGAAAGCTTCTTTCACGGTTTGAACGGATGAAATTTCCTTTATCAGCGTAGGCCTCAATAGTGATCCAAAGAAGCCCTTCTCAGATTCCTCAAAGACAGTGTTAACTGGACTGCTCCACGAAACATAAGTGTAACTCTGTGAGATGAATTCACACATCACCAAGAAGTTTCTAAGAAAGCTTCTTTCTAGTTTTCATCTCTGGATATTTCCTTTGTCACTGTAATGTTCATTGCGCTATGAAGTATCTAATTGCAGATTTCCAGAAAACTGTGCTAACAAACTGATCACTGAAGAGAAACGTGTAACTCTGTGGGTTGCATTCACACTTGGCAATGCAGTTTCTCAGAAAGCTTCTCTTTAGTTATTATGTGAGGATATTTCCTTTATCACCATGGGCCCCAATAGGCTCCCAAATATCACTTTGCAGATTCCACGAAAAGAGTGTTAGCAAACTGCTTCTTGAGGCAGAGGTTGTAACTCTGTGAGATGAACTCACAGATCAGAAAGAAGTTTCTCAGAAAGCTTCTTTCACGTTTTGAACGGATGAAATTTCCTTTATCAGCGTAGGCCTCAATATGATCCAAAGAAGCCCTTCTCAGATTCCTCAAAGACAGTGTTAATGGACTGCTCCACGAAACATAAGTGTAACTCTGTGAGATGAATTCACACATCACCAAGAAGTTTCTAAGAAAGCTTCTTTCTAGTTTTCATCTGTGGATATTTCCTTTGTCACTGTAATGTTCATTGCGCTATGAAGTATCTAATTGCAGATTTCCAGAAAACTGTGCTAACAAACTGATCACTGAAGAGATACGTGTAACTCTGTGAGTTGCATTCACACATGGCAATGCAGTTTCTCAGAAAGCTTCTCTTTAGTTATTATGTGAGGATATTTCCTTTATCACCATGGGCCCCAATAGGCTCCCAAATATCACTTTGCAGATTCCACGAAAAGAGTGTTAGCAAACTGCTTCTTGAGGCAGAGGTTGTAACTCTGTGAGATGAACTCACAGATCAGAAAGAAGTTTCTCAGAAAGCTTCTTTCACGTTTTGAACGGATGAAATTTCCTTTATCAGCGTAGGCCTCAATGTGATCCAAAGAAGCCCTTCTCAGATTCCTCAAAGACAGTGTTAATGGACTGCTCCACGAAACATAAGTGTAACTCTGTGAGATGAATTCACACATCACCAAGAAGTTTCTAAGAAAGCTTCTTTCTAGTTTTCATCTCTGGATATTTCATTTGTCACTGTAATGTTCATTGCGCTATGAAGTATCTAATTGCAGATTTCCAGAAAACTGTGCTAACAAACTGATCACTGAAGAGAAACGTGTAACTCTGTGAGGTTGCATTCACACTTGGCAATGCAGTTTCTCAGAAAGCTTCTCTTAGTTATTATGGTGAGGATATTTCCTTTATTACCATGGGCCCCAATAGGCTCCCAAATATCACTTTGCCAGATTCCACGAAAAGAGTGTTAGGCAAACTGCTTCTTGAGCAGAGGTTGTAACTCTGTGAGATGAATCACAGATCAGAAGAAGTTTTCTCAGAAAGCTTCTTTCACGTTTGAACGGATGAATTTCCTTTATCAGCCGTAGGCCTCAATAGTGATCCAAAGGAACCCTTCTCAGATTTCCTCAAAGACGTGTTAATGGACTGCTCCACGAAACATAGTGTAACTCTGTGAGATGAATTCACACATCACCAAGAAGTTTCTAAGAAAGCTTCTTTTCTAGTTTTCATCTCGTGGATATTTCCTTTGTCACTGTAATGTTAAGCTATTATCTAATTGCAGATTTCCAGAAAACTGTGGCTAACAAACTGATCACTGAAAAAATAAGAAAATGTGTAAACTCTGTGAGTTGCATTCACACTTGGCAATGCAGTTCTCAGAAAGCTTCTCTTTAGTTATTAATGTGAGGCATATTTCCTTTAATCACCATGGGCCCATAGGCTCCCAAATATCAACGTTGCAGATTCAACGAAAAGAGTGTTAGCAAACTGCTTCTTGACGGCAGAGGTTTGTAACTCTGTGAGATGAACTCACAGATCAGAGAAGAGTTTCTCAGAAAGCTTCTTTCTCCTTTTTATTGGAAGATGTTTCCATTGGCCCCATTGTTTTCAAAGGGATCGGGAATATCTGTTCTCAGATTCCACACAAATAGGCCTAGGCCACGGCCCCACGAATACCGCTGCAACTTAGTGAGTTGAATTCACACATCACATAGCGTTTCTCAGAAAGCTTCTTTCTTTAGTAAGACGAGGTTATTTGTGGTCTTGGAGCGCCACCGTGTGTCCTATTGCAGATTCTGCGAAAATTCTGCTAGCGAGTTTCTCAGTGGAAACAATGATGGACATCTGTGGGCTGAATTCACCCACAACAAAGAAGTTTTTGAGAAGCCTTCTCTGCAGGTTTCTGAGGATAGTTCCTTATTCAGCATGCGATTCAACGATATCCAAGACATCACATCTGAGATTCCTCAAAATGAGTGCTAGGAAACTCCCCCGAGAACGGGTGATAGAACACTGTGAAATGAATTCACATATCACAAAGCAGTTAAGCTTGTTCCGCTTTCCTTGAAACTGTGCTAAAATAAAACTCAAATCAGGAACAGTCAAGAAACGCTGAACTGTAAGGTGAGTTGCATTCACACATGGCAATGCATCTATGTTTCTAGAAGCTTCTCTTTAATTATTATGTGAGGATATTTCCTTTATCACTCATTGGCACCCAATAGGCTCCCAAATATCACTTTGCAGAATTTCCACGAAAAGAGTGTTAGCAACTGCTTCTGTAGGCAGCGTTGGTAACTCTGTGAGATGAACTCACAGATCAGAAAGAAGTTTCTCAGAAGCTTCTTTCACGGTTTGAACGGATGAAATTTCCTTTATCAAGCTAGGCCTCAAATATGATCAAAGAAGCCCTTCTCAGATTCCTCAAAGACAGTGTTAATGCACTGCTCCACGAAACATAAGTGTAACTCTGTGAGATGAATTCACACATCACCAAGAAGTTTCTAAGAAAGCTTCTTTCTAGTTTTCATCTCTGGATATTTCCTTTGTCACTGTAATGTTCATTGCGCTATGAAGTATCTAATTGCAGATTTCCAGAAAACTGTGCTAACAAACTGATCACTGAAGAGAAACGTGTAACTCTGTGAGTTGCATTCACACATGGCAATGCAGTTTCTCAGAAAGCTTCTCTTTAGTTATTATGTGAGGATATTTCCTTTATCACCATGGGCCCCAATAGGCTCCCAAATATCACTTTGCAGATTCCACGAAAAGAGTGTTAGCAAACTGCTTCTTGAGGCAGAGGTTGTAACTCTGTGAGATGAACTCACAGATCAGAAAGAAGTTTCTCAGAAAGCTTCTTTCACGGTTTGAACGGATGAAATTTCCTTTATCAGCGTAGGCCTCAATAGTGGATCTAAAGAAGCCCTTCTCAGATTCCTCAAAGACAGTGTTAACGGACTGCTCCACGAAACATAAGTGTAACTCTGTGAGATGAATTCACACATCACCAAGAAGTTTCTAAGAAAGCTTCTTTCTAGTTTTCATCTCTGGATATTTCCTTTGTCACTGTAATGTTCATTGCGCTATGAAGTATCTAATTGCAGATTTCCAGAAAACTGTGCTAACAAACTGATCACTGAAGAGAAACGTGTAACTCTGTGGGTTGCATTCACACTTGGCAATGCAGTTTCTCAGAAAGCTTCTCTTTAGTTATTATGTGAGGATATTTCCTTTATAACCATGGGCCCCAATAGGCTCCCAAATATCACTTTGCAGATTCCACGAAAAGAGTGTTAGCAAACTGCTTCTTGAGGCAGAGGTTGTAACTCTGTGAGATGAACTCACAGATCAGAAAGAAGTTTCTCAGAAAGCTTCTTTCACGTTTTGAACGGATGAAATTTCCTTTATCAGCGTAGGCCTCAATATGATCCAAAGAAGCCCTTCTCAGATTCCTCAAAGACAGTGTTAATGGACTGCTCCACGAAACATAAGTGTAACTCTGTGAGATGAATTCACACATCACCAAGAAGTTTCTAAGAAAGCTTCTTTCTAGTTTTCATCTGTGGATATTTCCTTTGTCACTGTAATGTTCATTGCGCTATGAAGTATCTAATTGCAGATTTCCAGAAAACTGTGCTAACAAACTGATCACTGAAGAGAAACGTGTAACTCTGTGAGTTGCATTCACACATGGCAATGCAGTTTCTCAGAAAGCTTCTCTTTAGTTATTATGTGAGGATATTTCCTTTATCACCATGGGCCCCAATAGGCTCCCAAATATCACTTTGCAGATTCCACGAAAAGAGTGTTAGCAAACTGCTTCTTGAGGCAGAGGTTGTAACTCTGTGAGATGAACTCACAGATCAGAAAGAAGTTTCTCAGAAAGCTTCTTTCACGGTTTGAACGGATGAAATTTCCTTTATCAGCGTAGGCCTCAATGTGATCCAAAGAAGCCCTTCTCAGATTCCTCAAAGACAGTGTTAATGGACTGCTCCACGAAACATAAGTGTAACTCTGTGAGATGAATTCACACATCACCAAGAAGTTTCTAAGAAAGCTTCTTTCTAGTTTTCATCTCTGGATATTTCATTTGTCACTGTAATGTTCATTGCGCTATGAAGTATCTAATTGCAGATTTCCAGAAAACTGTGCTAACAAACTGATCACTGAAGAGAAACGTGTAACTCTGTGGGTTGCATTCACACTTGGCAATGCAGTTTCTCAGAAAGCTTCTCTTTAGTTATTATGTGAGGATATTTCCTTTATTACCATGGGCCCCAATAGGCTCCCAAATATCACTTTGCAGATTCCACGAAAAGAGTGTTAGCAAACTGCTTCTTGAGGCAGAGGTTGTAACTCTGTGAGATGAACTCACAGATCAGAAAGAAGTTTCTCAGAAAGCTTCTTTCTCATTTTTATTGGAAGATGTTTCCATTGGCCCCATTGTTTTCAAAGGGATCGGGAATATCTGTTCTCAGATTCCACACAAATAGGCCTAGGCCACGGCCCCACGAAATACCGCTGCAACTTAGTGAGTTGAATTCACACATCACATAGCGTTTCTCAGAAAGCTTCTTTCTTTAGTAAGACGAGGTTATTTGTGGTCTTGGAGCGCCACCGTGTGTCCTATTGCAGATTCTGCGAAAATTCTGCTAGCGAGTTTCTCAGTGGAAACAATGATGGACATCTGTGGGCTGAATTCACCCACAACAAAGAAGTTTTTGAGAAGCCTTCTCTGCAGGTTTCTCTGAGGATAGTTCCTTATTCAGCATGCGATTCAACGATATCCAAGACATCACATCTGAGATTCCTCAAAATGAGTGCTAGGAAACTCCCCCGAGAACGGGTGATAGAACACTGTGAAATGAATTCACATATCACAAAGCAGTTTTCACAAAGCTTGGTTCCGCTTTCTCTTGAAGGATATTTCCTTTCTCCTTCTATTCTTCAAAGCTATCTGAAATATCACTTCTCAGAATCCACGGAAACAGTCCAAAGAAACGGCTCCAAAGAACACTGGCGTAAGTCTGTGAGTTGCATTCACACATGGCAATGCAGTTTCTCAGAAAGCTTCTCTTTAGTTATTATGTGAGGATATTTCCTTTATTACCATGGGCCCCAATAGGCTCCCAAATATCACTTTGCAGATTCCACGAAAAGAGTGTTAGCAAACTGCTTCTTGAGGCAGAGGTTGTAACTCTGTGAGATGAACTCACAGATCAGAAAGAAGTTTCTCAGAAAGCTTCTTTCACGGTTTGAACGGATGAAATTTCCTTTATCAGCGTAGGCCTCAATGTGATCCAAAGAAGCCCTTCTCAGATTCCTCAAAGACAGTGTTAATGGACTGCTCCACGAAACATAAGTGTAACTCTGTGAGATGAATTCACACATCACCAAGAAGTTTCTAAGAAAGCTTCTTTCTAGTTTTCATCTCTGGATATTTCCTTTGTCACTGTAATGTTCATTGCGCTATGAAGTATCTAATTGCAGATTTCCAGAAAACTGTGCTAACAAACTGATCACTGAAGAGAAACGTGTAACTCTGTGAGTTGCATTCACACATGGCAATGCAGTTTCTCAGAAAGCTTCTCTTTAGTTATTATGTGAGGATATTTCCTTTATCACCATGGGCCCCAATAGGCTCCCAAATATCACTTTGCAGATTCCACGAAAAGAGTGTTAGCAAACTGCTTCTTGAGGCAGAGGTTGTAACTCTGTGAGATGAACTCACAGATCAGAAAGAAGTTTCTCAGAAAGCTTCTTTCACGGTTTGAACGGATGAAATTTCCTTTATCAGCGTAGGCCTCAATAGTGATCCAAAGAAGCCCTTCTCAGATTCCTCAAAGACAGTGTTAATGGACTGCTCCACGAAACATAAGTGTAACTCTGTGAGATGAATTCACACATCACCAAGAAGTTTCTAAGAAAGCTTCTTTCTAGTTTTCATCTGTGGATATTTCCTTTGTCACTGTAATGTTCATTGCGCTATGAAGTATCTAATTGCAGATTTCCAGAAAACTGTGCTAACAAACTGATCACTGAAGAGAAACGTGTAACTCTGTGAGTTGCATTCACACATGGCAATGCAGTTTCTCAGAAAGCTTCTCTTTAGTTATTATGTGAGGATATTTCCTTTATCACCATGGGCCCCAATAGGCTCCCAAATATCACTTTGCAGATTCCACGAAAAGAGTGTTAGCAAACTGCTTCTTGAGGCAGAGGTTGTAACTCTGTGAGATGAACTCACAGATCAGAAAGAAGTTTCTCAGAAAGCTTCTTTCACGGTTTGAACGGATGAAATTTCCTTTATCAGCGTAGGCCTCAAAGTGGTCTAAAGAAGCCCTTCTCAGATTCCTCAAAGACAGTGTTAACGGACTGCTCCACGAAACATAAGTGTAACTCTGTGAGATGAATTCACACATCACCAAGAAGTTTCTAAGAAAGCTTCTTTCTAGTTTTCATCTCTGGATATTTCCTTTGTCACTGTAATGTTCATTGCGCTATGAAGTATCTAATTGCAGATTTCCAGAAAACTGTGCTAACAAACTGATCACTGAAGAGAAACGTGTAACTCTGTGAGTTGCATTCACACATGGCAATGCAGTTTCTCAGAAAGCTTCTCTTTAGTTATTATGTGAGGATATTTCCTTTATCACCATGGGCCCCAATAGGCTCCCAAATATCACTTTGCAGATTCCACGAAAAGAGTGTTAGCAAACTGCTTCTTGAGGCAGAGGTTGTAACTCTGTGAGATGAACTCACAGATCAGAAAGAAGTTTCTCAGAAAGCTTCTTTCACGTTTTGAACGGATGAAATTTCCTTTATCAGCGTAGGCCTCAATGTGATCCAAAGAAGCCCTTCTCAGATTCCTCAAAGACAGTGTTAATGGACTGCTCCACGAAACATAAGTGTAACTCTGTGAGATGAATTCACACATCACCAAGAAGTTTCTAAGAAAGCTTCTTTCTAGTTTTCATCTCTGGATATTTCCTTTGTCACTGTAATGTTCATTGCGCTATGAAGTATCTAATTGCAGATTTCCAGAAAACTGTGCTAACAAACTGATCACTGAAGAGAAACGTGTAACTCTGTGAGTTGCATTCACACATGGCAATGCAGTTTCTCAGAAAGCTTCTCTTTAGTTATTATGTGAGGATATTTCCTTTATCACCATGGGCCCCAATAGGCTCCCAAATATCACTTTGCAGATTCCACGAAAAGAGTGTTAGCAAACTGCTTCTTGAGGCAGAGGTTGTAACTCTGTGAGATGAACTCACAGATCAGAAAGAAGTTTCTCAGAAAGCTTCTTTCACGGTTTGAACGGATGAAATTTCCTTTATCAGCGTAGGCCTCAATAGTGATCCAAAGAAGCCCTTCTCAGATTCCTCAAAGACAGTGTTAATGGACTGCTCCACGAAACATAAGTGTAACTCTGTGAGATGAATTCACACATCACCAAGAAGTTTCTAAGAAAGCTTCTTTCTAGTTTCATCTCTGGATATTCATTGTCACTGGTATTCATTGCGCTATGAGTCCTATTGCAGATTCTGCGAAAATTCTGCTAGCGAGTTTCTCAGTGGAAACAATGATGGACATCTGTGGGCTGAATTCACCCACAACAAAGAAGTTTTTGAGAAGCCTTCTCTGCAGGTTTCTCTGAGGATAGTTCCTTATTCAGCATGCGATTCAACGATATCCAAGACATCACATCTGAGATTCCTCAAAATGAGTGCTAGGAAACTCCCCCGAGAACGGGTGATAGAACACTGTGAAATGAATTCACATATCACAAAGCAGTTTCTCACAAAGCTTGGTTCCGCTTTCTCTTGAAGGATATTTCCTTTCTCCTTCTATTCTTCAAAGCTATCTGAAATATCACTTCTCAGAATCCACGGAAACAGTCCAAAGAAACGGCTCCAAAGAACACTGGCGTAAGTCTGTGAGTTGCTTCACACATGGCAATGCAGTTTCTCAGAAAGCTTCTCTTTAGTTATTATGTGAGGATATTTCCTTTATTACCATGGGCCCCAATAGGCCTCCCAAATATCACTTTGCAGATTCCACGAAAAGAGTGTTAGCAAACTGCTTCTTGAGGCAGAGGTTGTAACTCTGTGAGATGAACTCACAGATCAGAAAGAAGTTTCTCAGAAAGCTTCTTTCACGGTTTTGAACGGATGAAATTTCCTTTATCAGCGTAGGCCTCAAAGTTGTCCTAAAGAAGCCCTTCTCAGATTCCTCAAAGACAGTGTTAACGGACTGCTCCACGAAACATAAGTGTAACTCTGTGAGATGAATTCACACATCACCAAGAAGTTTCTAAGAAAGCTTCTTTCTAGTTTTCATCTCTGGATATTTCCTTGTCACTGTAATGTTCATTGCGCTATGAAGTATCTAATTGCAGATTTCCAGAAAACTGTATCCAAGACATCACATCTGAGATTCCTCAAAATGAGTGCTAGGAAACTCCCCCGAGAACGGGTGATAGAACACTGTGAAATGAATTCACATATCACAAAGCAGTTTCTCACAAAGCTTGGTTCCGCTTTCTCTTGAAGGATATTTCCTTTCTCCTTCTATTCTTCAAAGCTATCTGAAATATCACTTCTCAGAATCCACGGAAACAGTCCAAAGAAACGGCTCCAAAGAACACTGGCGTAAGTCTGTGAGTTGCATTCACACATGGCAATGCAGTTTCTCAGAAAGCTTCTCTTTAGTTATTATGTGAGGATATTTCCTTTATTACCATGGGCCCCAATAGGCTCCCAAATATCACTTTGCAGATTCCACGAAAAGAGTGTTAGCAAACTGCTTCTTGAGGCAGAGGTTGTAACTCTGTGAGATGAACTCACAGATCAGAAAGAAGTTTCTCAGAAAGCTTCTTTCACGGTTTGAACGGATGAAATTTCCTTTATCAGCGTAGGCCTCAATATGATCCAAAGAAGCCCTTCTCAGATTCCTCAAAGACAGTGTTAATGGACTGCTCCACGAAACATAAGTGTAACTCTGTGAGATGAATTCACACATCACCAAGAAGTTTCTAAGAAAGCTTCTTTCTAGTTTTCATCTGTGGATATTTCCTTTGTCACTGTAATGTTCATTGCGCTATGAAGTATCTAATTGCAGATTTCCAGAAAACTGTGCTAACAAACTGATCACTGAAGAGAAACGTGTAACTCTGTGAGTTGCATTCACACATGGCAATGCAGTTTCTCAGAAAGCTTCTCTTTAGTTATTATGTGAGGATATTTCCTTTATCACCATGGGCCCCAATAGGCTCCCAAATATCACTTTGCAGATTCCACGAAAAGAGTGTTAGCAAACTGCTTCTTGAGGCAGAGGTTGTAACTCTGTGAGATGAACTCACAGATCAGAAAGAAGTTTCTCAGAAAGCTTCTTTCACGGTTTGAACGGATGAAATTTCCTTTATCAGCGTAGGCCTCAATGTGATTGAAGAAGCCCATGTCAGAATCCTCAAAGACAGTGTTAATGGACTGCTCCACGAAACATAAGTGTAACTCTGTGAGATGAATTCACACATCACCAAGAAGTTTCTAAGAAAGCTTCTTTCTAGTTTTCATCTCTGGATATTTCCTTTGTCACTGTAATGTTCATTGCGCTATGAAGTATCTAATTGCAGATTTCCAGAAAACTGTGCTAACAAACTGATCACTGAAGAGAAACGTGTAACTCTGTGGGTTGCATTCACACATTGGCAATGCAGTTTCTCAGAAAGCTTCTCTTTAGTTATTATGTGAGGATATTTCCTTTATTACCATGGGCCCCAATAGGCTCCCAAATATCACTTTGCAGATTCCACGAAAAGAGTGTTAGCAAACTGCTTCTTGAGGCAGAGGTTGTAACTCTGTGAGATGAACTCACAGATCAGAAAGAAGTTTCTCAGAAAGCTTCTTTCACGTTTTGAACGGATGAAATTTCCTTTATCAGCGTAGGCCTCAATATGATCCAAAGAAGCCCTTCTCAGATTCCTCAAAGACAGTGTTAATGGACTGCTCCACGAAACATAAGTGTAACTCTGTGAGATGAATTCACACATCACCAAGAAGTTTCTAAGAAAGCTTCTTTCTAGTTTTCATCTGTGGATATTTCATTTGTCACTGTTATGTTCATTGCGCTATGAAGTATCTAATTGCAGATTTCCAGAAAACTGTGCTAACAAACTGATCACTGAAGAGAAACGTGTAACTCTGTGAGTTGCATTCACACATGGCAATGCAGTTTCTCAGAAAGCTTCTCTTTAGTTATTATGTGAGGATATTTCCTTTATCACCATGGGCCCCAATAGGCTCCCAAATATCACTTTGCAGATTCCACGAAAAGAGTGTTAGCAAACTGCTTCTTGAGGCAGAGGTTGTAACTCTGTGAGATGAACTCACAGATCAGAAAGAAGTTTCTCAGAAAGCTTCTTTCACGTTTTGAACGGATGAAATTTCCTTTATCAGCGTAGGCCTCAATAGTGATCCAAAGAAGCCCTTCTCAGATTCCTCAAAGACAGTGTTAATGGACTGCTCCACGAAACATAAGTGTAACTCTGTGAGATGAATTCACACATCACCAAGAAGTTTCTAAGAAAGCTTCTTTCTAGTTTTCATCTCTGGATATTTCCTTTGTCACTGTAATGTTCATTGCGCTATGAAGTATCTAATTGCAGATTTCCAGAAAACTGTGCTAACAAACTGATCACTGAAGAGAAACGTGTAACTCTGTGGGTTGCATTCACACTTGGCAATGCAGTTTCTCAGAAAGCTTCTCTTTAGTTATTATGTGAGGATATTTCCTTTATAACCATGGGCCCCAATAGGCTCCCAAATATCACTTTGCAGATTCCACGAAAAGAGTGTTAGCAAACTGCTTCTTGAGGCAGAGGTTGTAACTCTGTGAGATGAACTCACAGATCAGAAAGAAGTTTCTCAGAAAGCTTCTTTCACGTTTTGAACGGATGAAATTTCCTTTATCAGCGTAGGCCTCAATATGATCCAAAGAAGCCCTTCTCAGATTCCTCAAAGACAGTGTTAATGGACTGCTCCACGAAACATAAGTGTAACTCTGTGAGATGAATTCACACATCACCAAGAAGTTTCTAAGAAAGCTTCTTTCTAGTTTTCATCTGTGGATATTTCCTTTGTCACTGTAATGTTCATTGCGCTATGAAGTATCTAATTGCAGATTTCCAGAAAACTGTGCTAACAAACTGATCACTGAAGAGAAACGTGTAACTCTGTGAGTTGCATTCACACATGGCAATGCAGTTTCTCAGAAAGCTTCTCTTTAGTTATTATGTGAGGATATTTCCTTTATCACCATGGGCCCCAATAGGCTCCCAAATATCACTTTGCAGATTCCACGAAAAGAGTGTTAGCAAACTGCTTCTTGAGGCAGAGGTTGTAACTCTGTGAGATGAACTCACAGATCAGAAAGAAGTTTCTCAGAAAGCTTCTTTCACGGTTTGAACGGATGAAATTTCCTTTATCAGCGTAGGCCTCAATAGTGATCCAAAGAAGCCCTTCTCAGATTCCTCAAAGACAGTGTTAATGGACTGCTCCACGAAACATAAGTGTAACTCTGTGAGATGAATTCACACATCACCAAGAAGTTTCTAAGAAAGCTTCTTTCTAGTTTTCATCTCTGGATATTTCCTTTGTCACTGTAATGTTCATTGCGCTATGAAGTATCTAATTGCAGATTTCCAGAAAACTGTGCTAACAAACTGATCACTGAAGAGAAACGTGTAACTCTGTGGGTTGCATTCACACTTGGCAATGCAGTTTCTCAGAAAGCTTCTCTTTAGTTATTATGTGAGGATATTTCCTTTATCACCATGGGCCCCAATAGGCTCCCAAATATCACTTTGCAGATTCCACGAAAAGAGTGTTAGCAAACTGCTTCTTGAGGCAGAGGTTGTAACTCTGTGAGATGAACTCACAGATCAGAAAGAAGTTTCTCAGAAAGCTTCTTTCACGGTTTGAACGGATGAAATTTCCTTTATCAGCGTAGGCCTCAATATGATCCAAAGAAGCCCTTCTCAGATTCCTCAAAGACAGTGTTAATGGACTGCTCCACGAAACATAAGTGTAACTCTGTGAGATGAATTCACACATCACCAAGAAGTTTCTAAGAAAGCTTCTTTCTAGTTTTCATCTGTGGATATTTCCTTTGTCACTGTAATGTTCATTGCGCTATGAAGTATCTAATTGCAGATTTCCAGAAAACTGTGCTAACAAACTGATCACTGAAGAGAAACGTGTAACTCTGTGAGTTGCATTCACACATGGCAATGCAGTTTCTCAGAAAGCTTCTCTTTAGTTATTATGTGAGGATATTTCCTTTATCACCATGGGCCCCAATAGGCTCCCAAATATCACTTTGCAGATTCCACGAAAAGAGTGTTAGCAAACTGCTTCTTGAGGCAGAGGTTGTAACTCTGTGAGATGAACTCACAGATCAGAAAGAAGTTTCTCAGAAAGCTTCTTTCACGGTTTGAACGGATGAAATTTCCTTTATCAGCGTAGGCCTCAATAGTGATCCAAAGAAGCCCTTCTCAGATTCCTCAAAGACAGTGTTAATGGACTGCTCCACGAAACATAAGTGTAACTCTGTGAGATGAATTCACACATCACCAAGAAGTTTCTAAGAAAGCTTCTTTCTAGTTTTCATCTCTGGATATTTCCTTTGTCACTGTAATGTTCATTGCGCTATGAAGTATCTAATTGCAGATTTCCAGAAAACTGTGCTAACAAACTGATCACTGAAGAGAAACGTGTAACTCTGTGAGTTGCATTCACACATGGCAATGCAGTTTCTCAGAAAGCTTCTCTTTAGTTATTATGTGAGGATATTTCCTTTATCACCATGGGCCCCAATAGGCTCCCAAATATCACTTTGCAGATTCCACGAAAAGAGTGTTAGCAAACTGCTTCTTGAGGCAGAGGTTGTAACTCTGTGAGATGAACTCACAGATCAGAAAGAAGTTTCTCAGAAAGCTTCTTTCACGTTTTGAACGGATGAAATTTCCTTTATCAGCGTAGGCCTCAATAGTGATCCAAAGAAGCCCTTCTCAGATTCCTCAAAGACAGTGTTAATGGACTGCTCCACGAAACATAAGTGTAACTCTGTGAGATGAATTCACACATCACCAAGAAGTTTCTAAGAAAGCTTCTTTCTAGTTTTCATCTCTGGATATTTCCTTTGTCACTGTAATGTTCATTGCGCTATGAAGTATCTAATTGCAGATTTCCAGAAAACTGTGCTAACAAACTGATCACTGAAGAGAAACGTGTAACTCTGTGGGTTGCATTCACACATTGGCAATGCAGTTTCTCAGAAAGCTTCTCTTTAGTTATTATGTGAGGATATTTCCTTTATTACCATGGGCCCCAATAGGCTCCCAAATATCACTTTGCAGATTCCACGAAAAGAGTGTTAGCAAACTGCTTCTTGAGGCAGAGGTTGTAACTCTGTGAGATGAACTCACAGATCAGAAAGAAGTTTCTCAGAAAGCTTCTTTCTCATTTTATTGGAAGATGTTTCCATTGGCCCCATTGTTTTCAAAGGGATCGGGAATATCTGTTCTCAGATTCCACAAAATAGGCCTAGGCCACGGCCCCACGAAATACCGCTGCAACTTAGTGAGTTGAATTCACACATCACATAGCGTTCTCAGAAGCTTCTTTCTTTAGTAAGACGAGGTTATTTGTGGTCTTGGAGCGCCACCGTGTGTCCTATTGCAGATTCTGCGAAAATTCTGCTAGCGAGTTTCTCAGTGGAAACAATGATGGACATCTGTGGGCTGAATTCACCCACAACAAGAAGTTTTTGAGAAGCCTTCTCTGCAGGTTTCTCGAGGATAGTTCCTTATTCAGCATGCGATTCAACGATATCCAAGACATCACATCTGAGATTCCTCAAAATGAGTGCTAAACTCCCCCGAGAACGGGTGATAGAACACTGTGAAATGAATTCACATATCACAAAGCAGTTTCTCACAAAGCTTGGTTCCGCTTTCTCTTGAAGGATATTTCCTTCTCCTTCTATTCTTCAAAGCTATCTGAATATCACTTCTCAGAATCCACGGAAACAGTCCAAAGAAACGGCTCCAAAGAACACTGGCGTAGTCTGAGTTGCATTCACCCACATGGCAATGCAGTTTCTCAGAAAGCTTCTCTTTAGTTATTATGTGAGGATATTTCCTTTATTACCATGGGCCCCAATAGGCTCCCAATATCACTTTGCAGATTCCACGAAAAGAGTGTTAGCAACTGCTTTGAGGCAGAGGTTGTAACTCTGTGAGATGAACTCACAGATCAGAAAGAAGTTTCTCAGAAAGCTTCTTTCACGGTTTGAACGGATGAAATTTCCTTTATCAGCGTAGGCCTCAATGTGATCCAGAAGCCTTCTCAGATTCCTCAAAGACAGTTTGGACTGCTCCACGAAACATAAGTGTAACTCTGTGAGATGATTCACACATCACCAAGAAGTTTCTAAGAAAGCTTCTTTCTAGTTTTCATCTCTGGATATTTCCTTTGTCACTGTAATGTTCATTGCGCTATGAAGTATCTAATTGCAGATTTCCAGAAAACTGTGCTAACAAACTGATCACTGAAGAGAAACGTGTAACTCTGTGGGTTGCATTCACACTTGGCAATGCAGTTTCTCAGAAAGCTTCTCTTTAGTTATTATGTGAGGATATTTCCTTTATTACCATGGGCCCCAATAGGCTCCCAAATATCACTTTGCAGATTCCACGAAAAGAGTGTTAGCAAACTGCTTCTTGAGGCAGAGGTTGTAACTCTGTGAGATGAACTCACAGATCAGAAAGAAGTTTCTCAGAAAGCTTCTTTCACGGTTTGAACGGATGAAATTTCCTTTATCAGCGTAGGCCTCAATATGATCCAAAGAAGCCCTTCTCAGATTCCTCAAAGACAGTGTTAATGGACTGCTCCACGAAACATAAGTGTAACTCTGTGAGATGAATTCACACATCACCAAGAAGTTTCTAAGAAAGCTTCTTTCTAGTTTTCATCTCTGGATATTTCCTTTGTCACTGTAATGTTCATTGCGCTATGAAGTATCTAATTGCAGATTTCCAGAAAACTGTGCTAACAAACTGATCACTGAAGAGAAACGTGTAACTCTGTGAGTTGCATTCACACATGGCAATGCAGTTTCTCAGAAAGCTTCTCTTTAGTTATTATGTGAGGATATTTCCTTTATCACCATGGGCCCCAATAGGCTCCCAAATATCACTTTGCAGATTCCACGAAAAGAGTGTTAGCAAACTGCTTCTTGAGGCAGAGGTTGTAACTCTGTGAGATGAACTCACAGATCAGAAAGAAGTTTCTCAGAAAGCTTCTTTCACGGTTTGAACGGATGAAATTTCCTTTATCAGCGTAGGCCTCAATAGTGATCCAAAGAAGCCCTTCTCAGATTCCTCAAAGACAGTGTTAATGGACTGCTCCACGAAACATAAGTGTAACTCTGTGAGATGAATTCACACATCACCAAGAAGTTTCTAAGAAAGCTTCTTTCTAGTTTTCATCTCTGGATATTTCCTTTGTCACTGTAATGTTCATTGCGCTATGAAGTATCTAATTGCAGATTTCCAGAAAACTGTGCTAACAAACTGATCACTGAAGAGAAACGTGTAACTCTGTGAGTTGCATTCACACATGGCAATGCAGTTTCTCAGAAAGCTTCTCTTTAGTTATTATGTGAGGATATTTCCTTTATCACCATGGGCCCCAATAGGCTCCCAAATATCACTTTGCAGATTCCACGAAAAGAGTGTTAGCAAACTGCTTCTTGAGGCAGAGGTTGTAACTCTGTGAGATGAACTCACAGATCAGAAAGAAGTTTCTCAGAAAGCTTCTTTCACGGTTTGAACGGATGAAATTTCCTTTATCAGCGTAGGCCTCAATAGTGATCCAAAGAAGCCCTTCTCAGATTCCTCAAAGACAGTGTTAATGGACTGCTCCACGAAACATAAGTGTAACTCTGTGAGATGAATTCACACATCACCAAGAAGTTTCTAAGAAAGCTTCTTTCTAGTTTTCATCTCTGGATATTTCCTTTGTCACTGTAATGTTCATTGCGCTATGAAGTATCTAATTGCAGATTTCCAGAAAACTGTGCTAACAAACTGATCACTGAAGAGAAACGTGTAACTCTGTGAGTTGCATTCACACATGGCAATGCAGTTTCTCAGAAAGCTTCTCTTTAGTTATTATGTGAGGATATTTCCTTTATCACCATGGGCCCCAATAGGCTCCCAAATATCACTTTGCAGATTCCACGAAAAGAGTGTTAGCAAACTGCTTCTTGAGGCAGAGGTTGTAACTCTGTGAGATGAACTCACAGATCAGAAAGAAGTTTCTCAGAAAGCTTCTTTCACGGTTTGAACGGATGAAATTTCCTTTATCAGCGTAGGCCTCAATAGTGATCTAAAGAAGCCCTTCTCAGATTCCTCAAAGACAGTGTTAATGGACTGCTCCACGAAACATAAGTGTAACTCTGTGAGATGAATTCACACATCACCAAGAAGTTTCTAAGAAAGCTTCTTTCTAGTTTTCATCTCTGGATATTTCCTTTGTCACTGTAATGTTCATTGCGCTATGAAGTATCTAATTGCAGATTTCCAGAAAACTGTGCTAACAAACTGATCACTGAAGAGAAACGTGTAACTCTGTGGGTTGCATTCACACATTGGCAATGCAGTTTCTCAGAAAGCTTCTCTTTAGTTATTATGTGAGGATATTTCCTTTATCACCATGGGCCCCAATAGGCTCCCAAATATCACTTTGCAGATTCCACGAAAAGAGTGTTAGCAAACTGCTTCTTGAGGCAGAGGTTGTAACTCTGTGAGATGAACTCACAGATCAGAAAGAAGTTTCTCAGAAAGCTTCTTTCACGTTTTGAACGGATGAAATTTCCTTTATCAGCGTAGGCCTCAATATGATCCAAAGAAGCCCTTCTCAGATTCCTCAAAGACAGTGTTAATGGACTGCTCCACGAAACATAAGTGTAACTCTGTGAGATGAATTCACACATCACCAAGAAGTTTCTAAGAAAGCTTCTTTCTAGTTTTCATCTGTGGATATTTCCTTTGTCACTGTAATGTTCATTGCGCTATGAAGTATCTAATTGCAGATTTCCAGAAAACTGTGCTAACAAACTGATCACTGAAGAGAAACGTGTAACTCTGTGAGTTGCATTCACACATGGCAATGCAGTTTCTCAGAAAGCTTCTCTTTAGTTATTATGTGAGGATATTTCCTTTATCACCATGGGCCCCAATAGGCTCCCAAATATCACTTTGCAGATTCCACGAAAAGAGTGTTAGCAAACTGCTTCTTGAGGCAGAGGTTGTAACTCTGTGAGATGAACTCACAGATCAGAAAGAAGTTTCTCAGAAAGCTTCTTTCACGGTTTGAACGGATGAAATTTCCTTTATCAGCGTAGGCCTCAATAGTGATCCAAAGAAGCCCTTCTCAGATTCCTCAAAGACAGTGTTAATGGACTGCTCCACGAAACATAAGTGTAACTCTGTGAGATGAATTCACACATCACCAAGAAGTTTCTAAGAAAGCTTCTTTCTAGTTTTCATCTCTGGATATTTCCTTTGTCACTGTAATGTTCATTGCGCTATGAAGTATCTAATTGCAGATTTCCAGAAAACTGTGCTAACAAACTGATCACTGAAGAGAAACGTGTAACTCTGTGGGTTGCATTCACACATGGCAATGCAGTTTCTCAGAAAGCTTCTCTTTAGTTATTATGTGAGGATATTTCCTTTATCACCATGGGCCCCAATAGGCTCCCAAATATCACTTTGCAGATTCCACGAAAAGAGTGTTAGCAAACTGCTTCTTGAGGCAGAGGTTGTAACTCTGTGAGATGAACTCACAGATCAGAAAGAAGTTTCTCAGAAAGCTTCTTTCACGTTTTGAACGGATGAAATTTCCTTTATCAGCGTAGGCCTCAATATGATCCAAAGAAGCCCTTCTCAGATTCCTCAAAGACAGTGTTAATGGACTGCTCCACGAAACATAAGTGTAACTCTGTGAGATGAATTCACACATCACCAAGAAGTTTCTAAGAAAGCTTCTTTCTAGTTTTCATCTCTGGATATTTCCTTTGTCACTGTAATGTTCATTGCGCTATGAAGTATCTAATTGCAGATTTCCAGAAAACTGTGCTAACAAACTGATCACTGAAGAGAAACGTGTAACTCTGTGAGTTGCATTCACACATGGCAATGCAGTTTCTCAGAAAGCTTCTCTTTAGTTATTATGTGAGGATATTTCCTTTATCACCATGGGCCCCAATAGGCTCCCAAATATCACTTTGCAGATTCCACGAAAAGAGTGTTAGCAAACTGCTTCTTGAGGCAGAGGTTGTAACTCTGTGAGATGAACTCACAGATCAGAAAGAAGTTTCTCAGAAAGCTTCTTTCACGTTTTGAACGGATGAAATTTCCTTTATCAGCGTAGGCCTCAATAGTGATCCAAAGAAGCCCTTCTCAGATTCCTCAAAGACAGTGTTAATGGACTGCTCCACGAAACATAAGTGTAACTCTGTGAGATGAATTCACACATCACCAAGAAGTTTCTAAGAAAGCTTCTTTCTAGTTTTCATCTCTGGATATTTCCTTTGTCACTGTAATGTTCATTGCGCTATGAAGTATCTAATTGCAGATTTCCAGAAAACTGTGCTAACAAACTGATCACTGAAGAGAAACGTGTAACTCTGTGGGTTGCATTCACACTTGGCAATGCAGTTTCTCAGAAAGCTTCTCTTTAGTTATTATGTGAGGATATTTCCTTTATCACCATGGGCCCCAATAGGCTCCCAAATATCACTTTGCAGATTCCACGAAAAGAGTGTTAGCAAACTGCTTCTTGAGGCAGAGGTTGTAACTCTGTGAGATGAACTCACAGATCAGAAAGAAGTTTCTCAGAAAGCTTCTTTCACGTTTTGAACGGATGAAATTTCCTTTATCAGCGTAGGCCTCAATATGATCCAAAGAAGCCCTTCTCAGATTCCTCAAAGACAGTGTTAATGGACTGCTCCACGAAACATAAGTGTAACTCTGTGAGATGAATTCACACATCACCAAGAAGTTTCTAAGAAAGCTTCTTTCTAGTTTTCATCTGTGGATATTTCCTTTGTCACTGTAATGTTCATTGCGCTATGAAGTATCTAATTGCAGATTTCCAGAAAACTGTGCTAACAAACTGATCACTGAAGAGAAACGTGTAACTCTGTGAGTTGCATTCACACATGGCAATGCAGTTTCTCAGAAAGCTTCTCTTTAGTTATTATGTGAGGATATTTCCTTTATCACCATGGGCCCCAATAGGCTCCCAAATATCACTTTGCAGATTCCACGAAAAGAGTGTTAGCAAACTGCTTCTTGAGGCAGAGGTTGTAACTCTGTGAGATGAACTCACAGATCAGAAAGAAGTTTCTCAGAAAGCTTCTTTCACGTTTTGAACGGATGAAATTTCCTTTATCAGCGTAGGCCTCAATAGTGATCCAAAGAAGCCCTTCTCAGATTCCTCAAAGACAGTGTTAATGGACTGCTCCACGAAACATAAGTGTAACTCTGTGAGATGAATTCACACATCACCAAGAAGTTTCTAAGAAAGCTTCTTTCTAGTTTTCATCTCTGGATATTTCATTTGTCACTGTAATGTTCATTGCGCTATGAAGTATCTAATTGCAGATTTCCAGAAAACTGTGCTAACAAACTGATCACTGAAGAGAAACGTGTAACTCTGTGAGTTGCATTCACACATGGCAATGCAGTTTCTCAGAAAGCTTCTCTTTAGTTATTATGTGAGGATATTTCCTTTATCACCATGGGCCCCAATAGGCTCCCAAATATCACTTTGCAGATTCCACGAAAAGAGTGTTAGCAAACTGCTTCTTGAGGCAGAGGTTGTAACTCTGTGAGATGAACTCACAGATCAGAAAGAAGTTTCTCAGAAAGCTTCTTTCACGTTTTGAACGGATGAAATTTCCTTTATCAGCGTAGGCCTCAATAGTGATCCAAAGAAGCCCTTCTCAGATTCCTCAAAGACAGTGTTAATGGACTGCTCCACGAAACATAAGTGTAACTCTGTGAGATGAATTCACACATCACCAAGAAGTTTCTAAGAAAGCTTCTTTCTAGTTTTCATCTGTGGATATTTCCTTTGTCACTGTAATGTTCATTGCGCTATGAAGTATCTAATTGCAGATTTCCAGAAAACTGTGCTAACAAACTGATCACTGAAGAGAAACGTGTAACTCTGTGGGTTGCATTCACACATGGCAATGCAGTTTCTCAGAAAGCTTCTCTTTAGTTATTATGTGAGGATATTTCCTTTATCACCATGGGCCCCAATAGGCTCCCAAATATCACTTTGCAGATTCCACGAAAAGAGTGTTAGCAAACTGCTTCTTGAGGCAGAGGTTGTAACTCTGTGAGATGAACTCACAGATCAGAAAGAAGTTTCTCAGAAAGCTTCTTTCACGTTTTGAACGGATGAAATTTCCTTTATCAGCGTAGGCCTCAATATGATCGGGAATATCTGTTCTCAGATTCCACACAAATAGGCCTAGGCCACGGCCCACGAAATAACCGCTGCAACTTAGTGAGTTGAATTCACACATCACATAGCGTTTCTCAGAAAGCTTCTTCTTTAGTAAGACGAGGTTATTTGTGGTCTTGGAGCGCCAACCGTGTGTCCTATTGCAGATTCTGCGAAAATTCTGCTAGCGAGTTTCTCAGTGGAAACAATGATGGACATCTGTGGGCTGAATTCACCCACAACAAAAGTTTTTGAGAAGCCTTCTCTGCAGGTTTCTCTGAGGATAGTTCCTTATTCAGCATGCGATTCAACGATATCCAAGACATCACATCTGAGATCCTCAAAATGAGTGCTAGGAAACTCCCCCGAGAACGGGTGATAGAACACTGTGAAATGAATTCACATATCACAAAGCAGTTTCTCACAAGCTTGGTTCCGCTTTCTCTGAAGGATATTTCCTTTCTCCTTCTATTCTTCAAAGCTATCTGAAATTGAGTTGCATTCACACATGGCAATGCAGTTTCTCAGAAAGCTTCTCTTTAGTTATTATGTGAGGATATTTCCTTTATCACCATGGGCCCCAATAGGCTCCCAAATATCACTTTGCAGATTCCACGAAAAGAGTGTTAGCAAACTGCTTCTTGAGGCAGAGGTTGTAACTCTGTGAGATGAACTCACAGATCAGAAAGAAGTTTCTCAGAAAGCTTCTTTCACGGTTTGAACGGATGAAATTTCCTTTATCAGCGTAGGCCTCAAAGTGATCTAAAGAAGCCCTTCTCAGATTCCTCAAAGACAGTGTTAATGGACTGCTCCACGAAACATAAGTGTAACTCTGTGAGATGAATTCACACATCACCAAGAAGTTTCTAAGAAAGCTTCTTTCTAGTTTTCATCTCTGGATATTTCCTTTGTCACTGTTATGTTCATTGCGCTATGAAGTATCTAATTGCAGATTTCCAGAAAACTGTGCTAACAAACTGATCACTGAAGAGAAACGTGTAACTCTGTGGGTTGCATTCACACTTGGCAATGCAGTTTCTCAGAAAGCTTCTCTTTAGTTATTATGTGAGGATATTTCCTTTATCACCATGGGCCCCAATAGGCTCCCAAATATCACTTTGCAGATTCCACGAAAAGAGTGTTAGCAAACTGCTTCTTGAGGCAGAGGTTGTAACTCTGTGAGATGAACTCACAGATCAGAAAGAAGTTTCTCAGAAAGCTTCTTTCACGTTTTGAACGGATGAAATTTCCTTTATCAGCGTAGGCCTCAATATGATCCAAAGAAGCCCTTCTCAGATTCCTCAAAGACAGTGTTAATGGACTGCTCCACGAAACATAAGTGTAACTCTGTGAGATGAATTCACACATCACCAAGAAGTTTCTAAGAAAGCTTCTTTCTAGTTTTCATCTGTGGATATTTCCTTTGTCACTGTAATGTTCATTGCGCTATGAAGTATCTAATTGCAGATTTCCAGAAAACTGTGCTAACAAACTGATCACTGAAGAGAAACGTGTAACTCTGTGAGTTGCATTCACACATGGCAATGCAGTTTCTCAGAAAGCTTCTCTTTAGTTATTATGTGAGGATATTTCCTTTATCACCATGGGCCCCAATAGGCTCCCAAATATCACTTTGCAGATTCCACGAAAAGAGTGTTAGCAAACTGCTTCTTGAGGCAGAGGTTGTAACTCTGTGAGATGAACTCACAGATCAGAAAGAAGTTTCTCAGAAAGCTTCTTTCACGGTTTGAACGGATGAAATTTCCTTTATCAGCGTAGGCCTCAATAGTGATCCAAAGAAGCCCTTCTCAGATTCCTCAAAGACAGTGTTAATGGACTGCTCCACGAAACATAAGTGTAACTCTGTGAGATGAATTCACACATCACCAAGAAGTTTCTAAGAAAGCTTCTTTCTAGTTTTCATCTCTGGATATTTCCTTTGTCACTGTAATGTTCATTGCGCTATGAAGTATCTAATTGCAGATTTCCAGAAAACTGTGCTAACAAACTGATCACTGAAGAGAAACGTGTAACTCTGTGGGTTGCATTCACACATTGGCAATGCAGTTTCTCAGAAAGCTTCTCTTTAGTTATTATGTGAGGATATTTCCTTTATCACCATGGGCCCCAATAGGCTCCCAAATATCACTTTGCAGATTCCACGAAAAGAGTGTTAGCAAACTGCTTCTTGAGGCAGAGGTTGTAACTCTGTGAGATGAACTCACAGATCAGAAAGAAGTTTCTCAGAAAGCTTCTTTCACGTTTTGAACGGATGAAATTTCCTTTATCAGCGTAGGCCTCAATATGATCCAAAGAAGCCCTTCTCAGATTCCTCAAAGACAGTGTTAATGGACTGCTCCACGAAACATAAGTGTAACTCTGTGAGATGAATTCACACATCACCAAGAAGTTTCTAAGAAAGCTTCTTTCTAGTTTTCATCTCTGGATATTTCCTTTGTCACTGTAATGTTCATTGCGCTATGAAGTATCTAATTGCAGATTTCCAGAAAACTGTGCTAACAAACTGATCACTGAAGAGAAACGTGTAACTCTGTGAGTTGCATTCACACATGGCAATGCAGTTTCTCAGAAAGCTTCTCTTTAGTTATTATGTGAGGATATTTCCTTTATCACCATGGGCCCCAATAGGCTCCCAAATATCACTTTGCAGATTCCACGAAAAGAGTGTTAGCAAACTGCTTCTTGAGGCAGAGGTTGTAACTCTGTGAGATGAACTCACAGATCAGAAAGAAGTTTCTCAGAAAGCTTCTTTCACGTTTTGAACGGATGAAATTTCCTTTATCAGCGTAGGCCTCAATAGTGATCCAAAGAAGCCCTTCTCAGATTCCTCAAAGACAGTGTTAATGGACTGCTCCACGAAACATAAGTGTAACTCTGTGAGATGAATTCACACATCACCAAGAAGTTTCTAAGAAAGCTTCTTTCTAGTTTTCATCTCTGGATATTTCCTTTGTCACTGTAATGTTCATTGCGCTATGAAGTATCTAATTGCAGATTTCCAGAAAACTGTGCTAACAAACTGATCACTGAAGAGAAACGTGTAACTCTGTGGGTTGCATTCACACTTGGCAATGCAGTTTCTCAGAAAGCTTCTCTTTAGTTATTATGTGAGGATATTTCCTTTATCACCATGGGCCCCAATAGGCTCCCAAATATCACTTTGCAGATTCCACGAAAAGAGTGTTAGCAAACTGCTTCTTGAGGCAGAGGTTGTAACTCTGTGAGATGAACTCACAGATCAGAAAGAAGTTTCTCAGAAAGCTTCTTTCACGTTTTGAACGGATGAAATTTCCTTTATCAGCGTAGGCCTCAATATGATCCAAAGAAGCCCTTCTCAGATTCCTCAAAGACAGTGTTAATGGACTGCTCCACGAAACATAAGTGTAACTCTGTGAGATGAATTCACACATCACCAAGAAGTTTCTAAGAAAGCTTCTTTCTAGTTTTCATCTCTGGATATTTCCTTTGTCACTGTAATGTTCATTGCGCTATGAAGTATCTAATTGCAGATTTCCAGAAAACTGTGCTAACAAACTGATCACTGAAGAGAAACGTGTAACTCTGTGAGGTTGCATTCACACATGGCAATGCAGTTTCTCAGAAAGCTTCTCTTTAGTTATTATGTGAGGATATTTCCTTTATCACCATGGGCCCCAATAGGCTCCCAAATATCACTTTGCAGATTCCACGAAAAGAGTGTTAGCAAACTGCTTCTTGAGGCAGAGGTTGTAACTCTGTGAGATGAACTCACAGATCAGAAAGAAGTTTCTCAGAAAGCTTCTTTCACGTTTTGAACGGATGAAATTTCCTTTATCAGCGTAGGCCTCAATAGTGATCCAAAGAAGCCCTTCTCAGATTCCTCAAAGACAGTGTTAATGGACTGCTCCACGAAACATAAGTGTAACTCTGTGAGATGAATTCACACATCACCAAGAAGTTTCTAAGAAAGCTTCTTTCTAGTTTTCATCTCTGGATATTTCCTTTGTCACTGTAATGTTCATTGCGCTATGAAGTATCTAATTGCAGATTTCCAGAAAACTGTGCTAACAAACTGATCACTGAAGAGAAACGTGTAACTCTGTGGGTTGCATTCACACTTGGCAATGCAGTTTCTCAGAAAGCTTCTCTTTAGTTATTATGTGAGGATATTTCCTTTATCACCATGGGCCCCAATAGGCTCCCAAATATCACTTTGCAGATTCCACGAAAAGAGTGTTAGCAAACTGCTTCTTGAGGCAGAGGTTGTAACTCTGTGAGATGAACTCACAGATCAGAAAGAAGTTTCTCAGAAAGCTTCTTTCACGTTTTGAACGGATGAAATTTCCTTTATCAGCGTAGGCCTCAATATGATCCAAAGAAGCCCTTCTCAGATTCCTCAAAGACAGTGTTAATGGACTGCTCCACGAAACATAAGTGTAACTCTGTGAGATGAATTCACACATCACCAAGAAGTTTCTAAGAAAGCTTCTTTCTAGTTTTCATCTGTGGATATTTCCTTTGTCACTGTAATGTTCATTGCGCTATGAAGTATCTAATTGCAGATTTCCAGAAAACTGTGCTAACAAACTGATCACTGAAGAGAAACGTGTAACTCTGTGAGTTGCATTCACACATGGCAATGCAGTTTCTCAGAAAGCTTCTCTTTAGTTATTATGTGAGGATATTTCCTTTATCACCATGGGCCCCAATAGGCTCCCAAATATCACTTTGCAGATTCCACGAAAAGAGTGTTAGCAAACTGCTTCTTGAGGCAGAGGTTGTAACTCTGTGAGATGAACTCACAGATCAGAAAGAAGTTTCTCAGAAAGCTTCTTTCACGTTTTGAACGGATGAAATTTCCTTTATCAGCGTAGGCCTCAATAGTGATCCAAAGAAGCCCTTCTCAGATTCCTCAAAGACAGTGTTAATGGACTGCTCCACGAAACATAAGTGTAACTCTGTGAGATGAATTCACACATCACCAAGAAGTTTCTAAGAAAGCTTCTTTCTAGTTTTCATCTCTGGATATTTCCTTTGTCACTGTAATGTTCATTGCGCTATGAAGTATCTAATTGCAGATTTCCAGAAAACTGTGCTAACAAACTGATCACTGAAGAGAAACGTGTAACTCTGTGGGTTGCATTCACACTTGGCAATGCAGTTTCTCAGAAAGCTTCTCTTTAGTTATTATGTGAGGATATTTCCTTTATCACCATGGGCCCCAATAGGCTCCCAAATATCACTTTGCAGATTCCACGAAAAGAGTGTTAGCAAACTGCTTCTTGAGGCAGAGGTTGTAACTCTGTGAGATGAACTCACAGATCAGAAAGAAGTTTCTCAGAAAGCTTCTTTCACGTTTTGAACGGATGAAATTTCCTTTATCAGCGTAGGCCTCAATAGTGATCCAAAGAAGCCCTTCTCAGATTCCTCAAAGACAGTGTTAATGGACTGCTCCACGAAACATAAGTGTAACTCTGTGAGATGAATTCACACATCACCAAGAAGTTTCTAAGAAAGCTTCTTTCTAGTTTTCATCTGTGGATATTTCCTTTGTCACTGTAATGTTCATTGCGCTATGAAGTATCTAATTGCAGATTTCCAGAAAACTGTGCTAACAAACTGATCACTGAAGAGAAACGTGTAACTCTGTGAGTTGCATTCACACATTGGCAATGCAGTTTCTCAGAAAGCTTCTCTTTAGTTATTATGTGAGGATATTTCCTTTATCACCATGGGCCCCAATAGGCTCCCAAATATCACTTTGCAGATTCCACGAAAAGAGTGTTAGCAAACTGCTTCTTGAGGCAGAGGTTGTAACTCTGTGAGATGAACTCACAGATCAGAAAGAAGTTTCTCAGAAAGCTTCTTTCACGTTTTGAACGGATGAAATTTCCTTTATCAGCGTAGGCCTCAATAGTGATCCAAAGAAGCCCTTCTCAGATTCCTCAAAGACAGTGTTAATGGACTGCTCCACGAAACATAAGTGTAACTCTGTGAGATGAATTCACACATCACCAAGAAGTTTCTAAGAAAGCTTCTTTCTAGTTTTCATCTCTGGATATTTCCTTTGTCACTGTAATGTTCATTGCGCTATGAAGTATCTAATTGCAGATTTCCAGAAAACTGTGCTAACAAACTGATCACTGAAGAGAAACGTGTAACTCTGTGAGTTGCATTCACACATGGCAATGCAGTTTCTCAGAAAGCTTCTCTTTAGTTATTATGTGAGGATATTTCCTTTATCACCATGGGCCCCAATAGGCTCCCAAATATCACTTTGCAGATTCCACGAAAAGAGTGTTAGCAAACTGCTTCTTGAGGCAGAGGTTGTAACTCTGTGAGATGAACTCACAGATCAGAAAGAAGTTTCTCAGAAAGCTTCTTTCACGTTTTGAACGGATGAAATTTCCTTTATCAGCGTAGGCCTCAATAGTGATCCAAAGAAGCCCTTCTCAGATTCCTCAAAGACAGTGTTAATGGACTGCTCCACGAAACATAAGTGTAACTCTGTGAGATGAATTCACACATCACCAAGAAGTTTCTAAGAAAGCTTCTTTCTAGTTTTCATCTCTGGATATTTCCTTTGTCACTGTAATGTTCATTGCGCTATGAAGTATCTAATTGCAGATTTCCAGAAAACTGTGCTAACAAACTGATCACTGAAGAGAAACGTGTAACTCTGTGGGTTGCATTCACACTTGGCAATGCAGTTTCTCAGAAAGCTTCTCTTTAGTTATTATGTGAGGATATTTCCTTTATCACCATGGGCCCCAATAGGCTCCCAAATATCACTTTGCAGATTCCACGAAAAGAGTGTTAGCAAACTGCTTCTTGAGGCAGAGGTTGTAACTCTGTGAGATGAACTCACAGATCAGAAAGAAGTTTCTCAGAAAGCTTCTTTCACGTTTTGAACGGATGAAATTTCCTTTATCAGCGTAGGCCTCAATATGATCCAAAGAAGCCCTTCTCAGATTCCTCAAAGACAGTGTTAAGCCACGGCCCCACGAAATACCGCTGCAACTTAGTGAGTTGAATTCACACATCACATAGCGTTTCTCAGAAAGCTTCTTTCTTTAGTAAGACGAGGTTATTTGTGGTCTTGGAGCGCCACCGTGTGTCCTATTGCAGATTCTGCGAAAATTCTGCTAGCGAGTTTCTCAGTGGAAACAATGATGGACATCTGTGGGCTGAATTCACCCACAACAAAGAAGTTTTTGAGAAGCCTTCTCTGCAGGTTTCTCTGAGGATAGTTCCTTATTCAGCATGCGATTCAACGATATCCAAGACATCACATCTGAGATTCCTCAAAATGAGTGCTAGGAAACTCCCCCGAGAACGGGTGATAGAACACTGTGAAATGAATTCACATATCACAAAGCAGTTTCTCACAAAGCTTGGTTCCGCTTTCTCTTGAAGGATATTTCCTTTCTCCTTCTATTCTTCAAAGCTATCTGAAATATCACTTCTCAGAATCCACGGAAACAGTCCAAAGTTGCATTCACACATGGCAATGCAGTTTCTCAGAAAGCTTCTCTTTAGTTATTATGTGAGGATATTTCCTTTATCACCATGGGCCCCAATAGGCTCCCAAATATCACTTTGCAGATTCCACGAAAAGAGTGTTAGCAAACTGCTTCTTGAGGCAGAGGTTGTAACTCTGTGAGATGAACTCACAGATCAGAAAGAAGTTTCTCAGAAAGCTTCTTTCACGGTTTGAACGGATGAAATTTCCTTTATCAGCGTAGGCCTCAAAGTGATCTAAAGAAGACCTTCTCAGATTCCTCAAAGACAGTGTTAATGGACTGCTCCACGAAACATAAGTGTAACTCTGTGAGATGAATTCACACATCACCAAGAAGTTTCTAAGAAAGCTTCTTTCTAGTTTTCATCTCTGGATATTTCCTTTGTCACTGTAATGTTCATTGCGCTATGAAGTATCTAATTGCAGATTTCCAGAAAACTGTGCTAACAAACTGATCACTGAAGAGAAACGTGTAACTCTGTGAGTTGCATTCACACATGGCAATGCAGTTTCTCAGAAAGCTTCTCTTTAGTTATTATGTGAGGATATTTCCTTTATCACCATGGGCCCCAATAGGCTCCCAAATATCACTTTGCAGATTCCACGAAAAGAGTGTTAGCAAACTGCTTCTTGAGGCAGAGGTTGTAACTCTGTGAGATGAACTCACAGATCAGAAAGAAGTTTCTCAGAAAGCTTCTTTCACGTTTTGAACGGATGAAATTTCCTTTATCAGCGTAGGCCTCAATATGATCCAAAGAAGCCCTTCTCAGATTCCTCAAAGACAGTGTTAATGGACTGCTCCACGAAACATAAGTGTAACTCTGTGAGATGAATTCACACATCACCAAGAAGTTTCTAAGAAAGCTTCTTTCTAGTTTTCATCTCTGGATATTTCCTTTGTCACTGTAATGTTCATTGCGCTATGAAGTATCTAATTGCAGATTTCCAGAAAACTGTGCTAACAAACTGATCACTGAAGAGAAACGTGTAACTCTGTGAGTTGCATTCACACATGGCAATGCAGTTTCTCAGAAAGCTTCTCTTTAGTTATTATGTGAGGATATTTCCTTTATCACCATGGGCCCCAATAGGCTCCCAAATATCACTTTGCAGATTCCACGAAAAGAGTGTTAGCAAACTGCTTCTTGAGGCAGAGGTTGTAACTCTGTGAGATGAACTCACAGATCAGAAAGAAGTTTCTCAGAAAGCTTCTTTCACGTTTTGAACGGATGAAATTTCCTTTATCAGCGTAGGCCTCAATAGTGATCCAAAGAAGCCCTTCTCAGATTCCTCAAAGACAGTGTTAATGGACTGCTCCACGAAACATAAGTGTAACTCTGTGAGATGAATTCACACATCACCAAGAAGTTTCTAAGAAAGCTTCTTTCTAGTTTTCATCTCTGGATATTTCCTTTGTCACTGTAATGTTCATTGCGCTATGAAGTATCTAATTGCAGATTTCCAGAAAACTGTGCTAACAAACTGATCACTGAAGAGAAACGTGTAACTCTGTGGGTTGCATTCACACATGGCAATGCAGTTTCTCAGAAAGCTTCTCTTTAGTTATTATGTGAGGATATTTCCTTTATCACCATGGGCCCCAATAGGCTCCCAAATATCACTTTGCAGATTCCACGAAAAGAGTGTTAGCAAACTGCTTCTTGAGGCAGAGGTTGTAACTCTGTGAGATGAACTCACAGATCAGAAAGAAGTTTCTCAGAAAGCTTCTTTCACGTTTTGAACGGATGAAATTTCCTTTATCAGCGTAGGCCTCAATAGTGATCCAAAGAAGCCCTTCTCAGATTCCTCAAAGACAGTGTTAATGGACTGCTCCACGAAACATAAGTGTAACTCTGTGAGATGAATTCACACATCACCAAGAAGTTTCTAAGAAAGCTTCTTTCTAGTTTTCATCTCTGGATATTTCCTTTGTCACTGTAATGTTCATTGCGCTATGAAGTATCTAATTGCAGATTTCCAGAAAACTGTGCTAACAAACTGATCACTGAAGAGAAACGTGTAACTCTGTGGGTTGCATTCACACTTGGCAATGCAGTTTCTCAGAAAGCTTCTCTTTAGTTATTATGTGAGGATATTTCCTTTATCACCATGGGCCCCAATAGGCTCCCAAATATCACTTTGCAGATTCCACGAAAAGAGTGTTAGCAAACTGCTTCTTGAGGCAGAGGTTGTAACTCTGTGAGATGAACTCACAGATCAGAAAGAAGTTTCTCAGAAAGCTTCTTTCACGTTTTGAACGGATGAAATTTCCTTTATCAGCTTAGGCCTCAATATGATCCAAAGAAGCCCTTCTCAGATTCCTCAAAGACAGTGTTAATGCACTGCTCCACGAAACATAAGTGTAACTCTGTGAGATGAATTCACACATCACCAAGAAGTTTCTAAGAAAGCTTCTTTCTAGTTTTCATCTGTGGATATTTCATCGCCACCGTGTGTCCTATTGCAGATTCTGCGAAAATTCTGCTAGCGAGTTTCTCAGTGGAAACAATGATGGACATCTGTGGGCTGAATTCACCCACAACAAAGAAGTTTTTGAGAAGCCTTCTCTGCAGGTTTCTCTGAGGATAGTTCCTTATTCAGCATGCGATTCAACGATATCCAAGACATCACATCTGAGATTCCTCAAAATGAGTGCTAGGAAACTCCCCCGAGAACGGGTGATAGAACACTGTGAAATGAATTCACATATCACAAAGCAGTTTCTCACAAAGCTTGGTTCCGCTTTCTCTTGAAGGATATTTCCTTTCTCCTTCTATTCTTCAAAGCTATCTGAAATATCACTTCTCAGAATCCACGGAAACAGTCCAAAGAAACGGCTCCAAAGAACACTGGCGTAAGTCTGTGAGTTGCATTCACACATGGCAATGCAGTTTCTCAGAAAGCTTCTCTTTAGTTATTATGTGAGGATATTTCCTTTATCACCATGGGCCCCAATAGGCTCCCAAATATCACTTTGCAGATTCCACGAAAAGAGTGTTAGCAAACTGCTTCTTGAGGCAGAGGTTGTAACTCTGTGAGATGAACTCACAGATCAGAAAGAAGTTTCTCAGAAAGCTTCTTTCACGTTTTGAACGGATGAAATTTCCTTTATCAGCGTAGGCCTCAATATGATCCAAAGAAGCCCTTCTCAGATTCCTCAAAGACAGTGTTAATGGACTGCTCCACGAAACATAAGTGTAACTCTGTGAGATGAATTCACACATCACCAAGAAGTTTCTAAGAAAGCTTCTTTCTAGTTTTCATCTGTGGATATTTCCTTTGTCACTGTAATGTTCATTGCGCTATGAAGTATCTAATTGCAGATTTCCAGAAAACTGTGCTAACAAACTGATCACTGAAGAGAAACGTGTAACTCTGTGAGTTGCATTCACACATGGCAATGCAGTTTCTCAGAAAGCTTCTCTTTAGTTATTATGTGAGGATATTTCCTTTATCACCATGGGCCCCAATAGGCTCCCAAATATCACTTTGCAGATTCCACGAAAAGAGTGTTAGCAAACTGCTTCTTGAGGCAGAGGTTGTAACTCTGTGAGATGAACTCACAGATCAGAAAGAAGTTTCTCAGAAAGCTTCTTTCACGGTTTGAACGGATGAAATTTCCTTTATCAGCGTAGGCCTCAATAGTGATCCAAAGAAGCCCTTCTCAGATTCCTCAAAGACAGTGTTAATGGACTGCTCCACGAAACATAAGTGTAACTCTGTGAGATGAATTCACACATCACCAAGAAGTTTCTAAGAAAGCTTCTTTCTAGTTTTCATCTCTGGATATTTCCTTTGTCACTGTAATGTTCATTGCGCTATGAAGTATCTAATTGCAGATTTCCAGAAAACTGTGCTAACAAACTGATCACTGAAGAGAAACGTGTAACTCTGTGGGTTGCATTCACACTTGGCAATGCAGTTTCTCAGAAAGCTTCTCTTTAGTTATTATGTGAGGATATTTCCTTTATCACCATGGGCCCCAATAGGCTCCCAAATATCACTTTGCAGATTCCACGAAAAGAGTGTTAGCAAACTGCTTCTTGAGGCAGAGGTTGTAACTCTGTGAGATGAACTCACAGATCAGAAAGAAGTTTCTCAGAAAGCTTCTTTCACGTTTTGAACGGATGAAATTTCCTTTATCAGCGTAGGCCTCAATATGATCCAAAGAAGCCCTTCTCAGATTCCTCAAAGACAGTGTTAATGGACTGCTCCACGAAACATAAGTGTAACTCTGTGAGATGAATTCACACATCACCAAGAAGTTTCTAAGAAAGCTTCTTTCTAGTTTTCATCTCTGGATATTTCCTTTGTCACTGTAATGTTCATTGCGCTATGAAGTATCTAATTGCAGATTTCCAGAAAACTGTGCTAACAAACTGATCACTGAAGAGAAACGTGTAACTCTGTGGGTTGCATTCACACTTGGCAATGCAGTTTCTCAGAAAGCTTCTCTTTAGTTATTATGTGAGGATATTTCCTTTATCACCATGGGCCCCAATAGGCTCCCAAATATCACTTTGCAGATTCCACGAAAAGAGTGTTAGCAAACTGCTTCTTGAGGCAGAGGTTGTAACTCTGTGAGATGAACTCACAGATCAGAAAGAAGTTTCTCAGAAAGCTTCTTTCACGTTTTGAACGGATGAAATTTCCTTTATCAGCGTAGGCCTCAATATGATCCAAAGAAGCCCTTCTCAGATTCCTCAAAGACAGTGTTAATGGACTGCTCCACGAAACATAAGTGTAACTCTGTGAGATGAATTCACACATCACCAAGAAGTTTCTAAGAAAGCTTCTTTCTAGTTTTCATCTCTGGATATTTCCTTTGTCACTGTAATGTTCATTGCGCTATGAAGTATCTAATTGCAGATTTCCAGAAAACTGTGCTAACAAACTGATCACTGAAGAGAAACGTGTAACTCTGTGAGTTGCATTCACACATGGCAATGCAGTTTCTCAGAAAGCTTCTCTTTAGTTATTATGTGAGGATATTTCCTTTATCACCATGGGCCCCAATAGGCTCCCAAATATCACTTTGCAGATTCCACGAAAAGAGTGTTAGCAAACTGCTTCTTGAGGCAGAGGTTGTAACTCTGTGAGATGAACTCACAGATCAGAAAGAAGTTTCTCAGAAAGCTTCTTTCACGTTTTGAACGGATGAAATTTCCTTTATCAGCGTAGGCCTCAATAGTGATCCAAAGAAGCCCTTCTCAGATTCCTCAAAGACAGTGTTAATGGACTGCTCCACGAAACATAAGTGTAACTCTGTGAGATGAATTCACACATCACCAAGAAGTTTCTAAGAAAGCTTCTTTCTAGTTTTCATCTCTGGATATTTCCTTTGTCACTGTAATGTTCATTGCGCTATGAAGTATCTAATTGCAGATTTCCAGAAAACTGTGCTAACAAACTGATCACTGAAGAGAAACGTGTAACTCTGTGGGTTGCATTCACACTTGGCAATGCAGTTTCTCAGAAAGCTTCTCTTTAGTTATTATGTGAGGATATTTCCTTTATCACCATGGGCCCCAATAGGCTCCCAAATATCACTTTGCAGATTCCACGAAAAGAGTGTTAGCAAACTGCTTCTTGAGGCAGAGGTTGTAACTCTGTGAGATGAACTCACAGATCAGAAAGAAGTTTCTCAGAAAGCTTCTTTCACGTTTTGAACGGATGAAATTTCCTTTATCAGCGTAGGCCTCAATAGTGATCCAAAGAAGCCCTTCTCAGATTCCTCAAAGACAGTGTTAATGGACTGCTCCACGAAACATAAGTGTAACTCTGTGAGATGAATTCACACATCACCAAGAAGTTTCTAAGAAAGCTTCTTTCTAGTTTTCATCTCTGGATATTTCCTTTGTCACTGTAATGTTCATTGCGCTATGAAGTATCTAATTGCAGATTTCCAGAAAACTGTGCTAACAAACTGATCACTGAAGAGAAACGTGTAACTCTGTGAGTTGCATTCACACATTGGCAATGCAGTTTCTCAGAAAGCTTCTCTTTAGTTATTATGTGAGGATATTTCCTTTATCACCATGGGCCCCAATAGGCTCCCAAATATCACTTTGCAGATTCCACGAAAAGAGTGTTAGCAAACTGCTTCTTGAGGCAGAGGTTGTAACTCTGTGAGATGAACTCACAGATCAGAAAGAAGTTTCTCAGAAAGCTTCTTTCACGTTTTGAACGGATGAAATTTCCTTTATCAGCGTAGGCCTCAATAGTGATCCAAAGAAGCCCTTCTCAGATTCCTCAAAGACAGTGTTAATGGACTGCTCCACGAAACATAAGTGTAACTCTGTGAGATGAATTCACACATCACCAAGAAGTTTCTAAGAAAGCTTCTTTCTAGTTTTCATCTGTGGATATTTCATTTGTCACTGTAATGTTCATTGCGCTATGAAGTATCTAATTGCAGATTTCCAGAAAACTGTGCTAACAAACTGATCACTGAAGAGAAACGTGTAACTCTGTGAGTTGCATTCACACATGGCAATGCAGTTTCTCAGAAAGCTTCTCTTTAGTTATTATGTGAGGATATTTCCTTTATCACCATGGGCCCCAATAGGCTCCCAAATATCACTTTGCAGATTCCACGAAAAGAGTGTTAGCAAACTGCTTCTTGAGGCAGAGGTTGTAACTCTGTGAGATGAACTCACAGATCAGAAAGAAGTTTCTCAGAAAGCTTCTTTCACGTTTTGAACGGATGAAATTTCCTTTATCAGCGTAGGCCTCAATAGTGATCCAAAGAAGCCCTTCTCAGATTCCTCAAAGACAGTGTTAATGGACTGCTCCACGAAACATAAGTGTAACTCTGTGAGATGAATTCACACATCACCAAGAAGTTTCTAAGAAAGCTTCTTTCTAGTTTTCATCTCTGGATATTTCCTTTGTCACTGTAATGTTCATTGCGCTATGAAGTATCTAATTGCAGATTTCCAGAAAACTGTGCTAACAAACTGATCACTGAAGAGAAACGTGTAACTCTGTGGGTTGCATTCACACTTGGCAATGCAGTTTCTCAGAAAGCTTCTCTTTAGTTATTATGTGAGGATATTTCCTTTATCACCATGGGCCCCAATAGGCTCCCAAATATCACTTTGCAGATTCCACGAAAAGAGTGTTAGCAAACTGCTTCTTGAGGCAGAGGTTGTAACTCTGTGAGATGAACTCACAGATCAGAAAGAAGTTTCTCAGAAAGCTTCTTTCACGTTTTGAACGGATGAAATTTCCTTTATCAGCGTAGGCCTCAATATGATCCAAAGAAGCCCTTCTCAGATTCCTCAAAGACAGTGTTAATGGACTGCTCCACGAAACATAAGTGTAACTCTGTGAGATGAATTCACACATCACCAAGAAGTTTCTAAGAAAGCTTCTTTCTAGTTTTCATCTGTGGATATTTCCTTTGTCACTGTAATGTTCATTGCGCTATGAAGTATCTAATTGCAGATTTCCAGAAAACTGTGCTAACAAACTGATCACTGAAGAGAAACGTGTAACTCTGTGAGTTGCATTCACACATGGCAATGCAGTTTCTCAGAAAGCTTCTCTTTAGTTATTATGTGAGGATATTTCCTTTATCACCATGGGCCCCAATAGGCTCCCAAATATCACTTTGCAGATTCCACGAAAAGAGTGTTAGCAAACTGCTTCTTGAGGCAGAGGTTGTAACTCTGTGAGATGAACTCACAGATCAGAAAGAAGTTTCTCAGAAAGCTTCTTTCACGTTTTGAACGGATGAAATTTCCTTTATCAGCGTAGGCCTCAATATGATCCAAAGAAGCCCTTCTCAGATTCCTCAAAGACAGTGTTAATGGACTGCTCCACGAAACATAAGTGTAACTCTGTGAGATGAATTCACACATCACCAAGAAGTTTCTAAGAAAGCTTCTTTCTAGTTTTCATCTGTGGATATTTCCTTTGTCACTGTAATGTTCATTGCGCTATGAAGTATCTAATTGCAGATTTCCAGAAAACTGTGCTAACAAACTGATCACTGAAGAGAAACGTGTAACTCTGTGATTGCATTCACATGGCAATGCAGTTTCTCAGAAAGCTTCTCTTTAGTTATTATGTGAGGATATTTCCTTTATCACCATGGGCCCCATAGGCTCCCAAATATCACTTTGCAGATTCCACGAAAAGAGTGTTAGCAAACTGCTTCTTGAGGCAGAGGTTTGTAACTCTGTGAGATGAACTCACAGATCAGAAAGAAGTTTCTCAGAAAGCTTCTTTCTCATTTTATTGGAAGATGTTTCCATTGGCCCCATTGTTTTCAAAGGGATCGGGAATATCTGTTCTCAGATTCCACACAAATAGGCCTAGGCCACGGCCCCACGAAATACCGCTGCAACTTAGTGAGTTGAATTCACACATCACATAGCGTTTCTCGAAAGTCTTTCTTTAGTAAGACGAGGTATTTGTGGTCTTGGAGCGCCACCGTGTGTCCTATTGCAGATTCTGCGAAAATTCTGCTAGCGAGTTTCTCAGTGGAAACAATGATGGACATCGTGGGCTGAATTCACCCACAACAAAGAAGTTTTTGAGAAGCCTTCTCTGCAGGTTTTTGAGGAATAGTTCCTTATCAGCATGCGATTCAACGATATCCAAGACATCACCTCTGAGATTCCTCAAATGAGTGCTAGGAAACTCCCCCGAAACGGTGTGATAGAACACTGTGAAATGAATTCACATATCACAAAGCAGTTCTCACAAGCTTGGTTCCGCTTCTCTGAAGGATATTCCTTTCTCCTTCTATTCTTCAAAGCTATCTGAACATACACTTCTCAGAATCCACGGAAACAGTCCAAAGAAACGGCTCCAAAGAACACTGGCGTAAGTCTGTGAGTTGCATTCACACATGGCAATGCAGTTTCTCAGAAAGCTTCTCTTTAGTTATTATGTGAGGATATTTCCTTTATCACCATGGGCCCCAATAGGCTCCCAAATATCACTTTGCAGATTCCACGAAAAGAGTGTTAGCAAACTGCTTCTTGAGGCAGAGGCTGTAACTCTGTGAGATGAACTCACAGATCAGAAAGAAGTTTCTCAGAAAGCTTCTTTCACGTTTTGAACGGATGAAATTTCCTTTATCAGCGTAGGCCTCAATATGATCCAAAGAAGCCCTTCTCAGATTCCTCAAAGACAGTGTTAATGGACTGCTCCACGAAACATAAGTGTAACTCTGTGAGATGAATTCACACATCACCAAGAAGTTTCTAAGAAAGCTTCTTTCTAGTTTTCATCTGTGGATATTTCCTTTGTCACTGTAATGTTCATTGCGCTATGAAGTATCTAATTGCAGATTTCCAGAAAACTGTGCTAACAAACTGATCACTGAAGAGAAACGTGTAACTCTGTGAGTTGCATTCACACATGGCAATGCAGTTTCTCAGAAAGCTTCTCTTTAGTTATTATGTGAGGATATTTCCTTTATCACCATGGGCCCCAATAGGCTCCCAAATATCACTTTGCAGATTCCACGAAAAGAGTGTTAGCAAACTGCTTCTTGAGGCAGAGGTTGTAACTCTGTGAGATGAACTCACAGATCAGAAAGAAGTTTCTCAGAAAGCTTCTTTCACGTTTTGAACGGATGAAATTTCCTTTATCAGCGTAGGCCTCAATAGTGATCCAAAGAAGCCCTTCTCAGATTCCTCAAAGACAGTGTTAATGGACTGCTCCACGAAACATAAGTGTAACTCTGTGAGATGAATTCACACATCACCAAGAAGTTTCTAAGAAAGCTTCTTTCTAGTTTTCATCTCTGGATATTTCCTTTGTCACTGTAATGTTCATTGCGCTATGAAGTATCTAATTGCAGATTTCCAGAAAACTGTGCTAACAAACTGATCACTGAAGAGAAACGTGTAACTCTGTGGGTTGCATTCACACTTGGCAATGCAGTTTCTCAGAAAGCTTCTCTTTAGTTATTATGTGAGGATATTTCCTTTATCACCATGGGCCCCAATAGGCTCCCAAATATCACTTTGCAGATTCCACGAAAAGAGTGTTAGCAAACTGCTTCTTGAGGCAGAGGTTGTAACTCTGTGAGATGAACTCACAGATCAGAAAGAAGTTTCTCAGAAAGCTTCTTTCACGTTTTGAACGGATGAAATTTCCTTTATCAGCGTAGGCCTCAATAGTGATCCAAAGAAGCCCTTCTCAGATTCCTCAAAGACAGTGTTAATGGACTGCTCCACGAAACATAAGTGTAACTCTGTGAGATGAATTCACACATCACCAAGAAGTTTCTAAGAAAGCTTCTTTCTAGTTTTCATCTCTGGATATTTCCTTTGTCACTGTAATGTTCATTGCGCTATGAAGTATCTAATTGCAGATTTCCAGAAAACTGTGCTAACAAACTGATCACTGAAGAGAAACGTGTAACTCTGTGGGTTGCATTCACACTTGGCAATGCAGTTTCTCAGAAAGCTTCTCTTTAGTTATTATGTGAGGATATTTCCTTTATCACCATGGGCCCCAATAGGCTCCCAAATATCACTTTGCAGATTCCACGAAAAGAGTGTTAGCAAACTGCTTCTTGAGGCAGAGGTTGTAACTCTGTGAGATGAACTCACAGATCAGAAAGAAGTTTCTCAGAAAGCTTCTTTCACGTTTTGAACGGATGAAATTTCCTTTATCAGCGTAGGCCTCAATATGATCCAAAGAAGCCCTTCTCAGATTCCTCAAAGACAGTGTTAATGGACTGCTCCACGAAACATAAGTGTAACTCTGTGAGATGAATTCACACATCACCAAGAAGTTTCTAAGAAAGCTTCTTTCTAGTTTTCATCTGTGGATATTTCCTTTGTCACTGTAATGTTCATTGCGCTATGAAGTATCTAATTGCAGATTTCCAGAAAACTGTGCTAACAAACTGATCACTGAAGAGAAACGTGTAACTCTGTGAGTTGCATTCACACATGGCAATGCAGTTTCTCAGAAAGCTTCTCTTTAGTTATTATGTGAGGATATTTCCTTTATCACCATGGGCCCCAATAGGCTCCCAAATATCACTTTGCAGATTCCACGAAAAGAGTGTTAGCAAACTGCTTCTTGAGGCAGAGGTTGTAACTCTGTGAGATGAACTCACAGATCAGAAAGAAGTTTCTCAGAAAGCTTCTTTCACGTTTTGAACGGATGAAATTTCCTTTATCAGCGTAGGCCTCAATAGTGATCCAAAGAAGCCCTTCTCAGATTCCTCAAAGACAGTGTTAATGGACTGCTCCACGAAACATAAGTGTAACTCTGTGAGATGAATTCACACATCACCAAGAAGTTTCTAAGAAAGCTTCTTTCTAGTTTTCATCTCTGGATATTTCCTTTGTCACTGTAATGTTCATTGCGCTATGAAGTATCTAATTGCAGATTTCCAGAAAACTGTGCTAACAAACTGATCACTGAAGAGAAACGTGTAACTCTGTGGGTTGCATTCACACTTGGCAATGCAGTTTCTCAGAAAGCTTCTCTTTAGTTATTATGTGAGGATATTTCCTTTATCACCATGGGCCCCAATAGGCTCCCAAATATCACTTTGCAGATTCCACGAAAAGAGTGTTAGCAAACTGCTTCTTGAGGCAGAGGTTGTAACTCTGTGAGATGAACTCACAGATCAGAAAGAAGTTTCTCAGAAAGCTTCTTTCACGTTTTGAACGGATGAAATTTCCTTTATCAGCGTAGGCCTCAATATGATCCAAAGAAGCCCTTCTCAGATTCCTCAAAGACAGTGTTAATGGACTGCTCCACGAAACATAAGTGTAACTCTGTGAGATGAATTCACACATCACCAAGAAGTTTCTAAGAAAGCTTCTTTCTAGTTTTCATCTCTGGATATTTCCTTTGTCACTGTAATGTTCATTGCGCTATGAAGTATCTAATTGCAGATTTCCAGAAAACTGTGCTAACAAACTGATCACTGAAGAGAAACGTGTAACTCTGTGGGTTGCATTCACACATGGCAATGCAGTTTCTCAGAAAGCTTCTCTTTAGTTATTATGTGAGGATATTTCCTTTATCACCATGGGCCCCAATAGGCTCCCAAATATCACTTTGCAGATTCCACGAAAAGAGTGTTAGCAAACTGCTTCTTGAGGCAGAGGTTGTAACTCTGTGAGATGAACTCACAGATCAGAAAGAAGTTTCTCAGAAAGCTTCTTTCACGTTTTGAACGGATGAAATTTCCTTTATCAGCGTAGGCCTCAATATGATCCAAAGAAGCCCTTCTCAGATTCCTCAAAGACAGTGTTAATGGACTGCTCCACGAAACATAAGTGTAACTCTGTGAGATGAATTCACACATCACCAAGAAGTTTCTAAGAAAGCTTCTTTCTAGTTTTCATCTCTGGATATTTCCTTTGTCACTGTAATGTTCATTGCGCTATGAAGTATCTAATTGCAGATTTCCAGAAAACTGTGCTAACAAACTGATCACTGAAGAGAAACGTGTAACTCTGTGGGTTGCATTCACACTTGGCAATGCAGTTTCTCAGAAAGCTTCTCTTTAGTTATTATGTGAGGATATTTCCTTTATCACCATGGGCCCCAATAGGCTCCCAAATATCACTTTGCAGATTCCACGAAAAGAGTGTTAGCAAACTGCTTCTTGAGGCAGAGGTTGTAACTCTGTGAGATGAACTCACAGATCAGAAAGAAGTTTCTCAGAAAGCTTCTTTCACGTTTTGAACGGATGAAATTTCCTTTATCAGCGTAGGCCTCAATATGATCCAAAGAAGCCCTTCTCAGATTCCTCAAAGACAGTGTTAATGGACTGCTCCACGAAACATAAGTGTAACTCTGTGAGATGAATTCACACATCACCAAGAAGTTTCTAAGAAAGCTTCTTTCTAGTTTTCATCTCTGGATATTTCCTTTGTCACTGTAATGTTCATTGCGCTATGAAGTATCTAATTGCAGATTTCCAGAAAACTGTGCTAACAAACTGATCACTGAAGAGAAACGTGTAACTCTGTGAGTTGCATTCACACATGGCAATGCAGTTTCTCAGAAAGCTTCTCTTTAGTTATTATGTGAGGATATTTCCTTTATCACCATGGGCCCCAATAGGCTCCCAAATATCACTTTGCAGATTCCACGAAAAGAGTGTTAGCAAACTGCTTCTTGAGGCAGAGGTTGTAACTCTGTGAGATGAACTCACAGATCAGAAAGAAGTTTCTCAGAAAGCTTCTTTCACGTTTTGAACGGATGAAATTTCCTTTATCAGCGTAGGCCTCAATAGTGATCCAAAGAAGCCCTTCTCAGATTCCTCAAAGACAGTGTTAATGGACTGCTCCACGAAACATAAGTGTAACTCTGTGAGATGAATTCACACATCACCAAGAAGTTTCTAAGAAAGCTTCTTTCTAGTTTTCATCTCTGGATATTTCCTTTGTCACTGTAATGTTCATTGCGCTATGAAGTATCTAATTGCAGATTTCCAGAAAACTGTGCTAACAAACTGATCACTGAAGAGAAACGTGTAACTCTGTGGGTTGCATTCACACTTGGCAATGCAGTTTCTCAGAAAGCTTCTCTTTAGTTATTATGTGAGGATATTTCCTTTATCACCATGGGCCCCAATAGGCTCCCAAATATCACTTTGCAGATTCCACGAAAAGAGTGTTAGCAAACTGCTTCTTGAGGCAGAGGTTGTAACTCTGTGAGATGAACTCACAGATCAGAAAGAAGTTTCTCAGAAAGCTTCTTTCACGTTTTGAACGGATGAAATTTCCTTTATCAGCGTAGGCCTCAATATGATCCAAAGAAGCCCTTCTCAGATTCCTCAAAGACAGTGTTAATGGACTGCTCCACGAAACATAAGTGTAACTCTGTGAGATGAATTCACACATCACCAAGAAGTTTCTAAGAAAGCTTCTTTCTAGTTTTCATCTCTGGATATTTCCTTTGTCACTGTAATGTTCATTGCGCTATGAAGTATCTAATTGCAGATTTCCAGAAAACTGTGCTAACAAACTGATCACTGAAGAGAAACGTGTAACTCTGTGAGTTGCATTCACACATGGCAATGCAGTTTCTCAGAAAGCTTCTCTTTAGTTATTATGTGAGGATATTTCCTTTATCACCATGGGCCCCAATAGGCTCCCAAATATCACTTTGCAGATTCCACGAAAAGAGTGTTAGCAAACTGCTTCTTGAGGCAGAGGTTGTAACTCTGTGAGATGAACTCACAGATCAGAAAGAAGTTTCTCAGAAAGCTTCTTTCACGTTTTGAACGGATGAAATTTCCTTTATCAGCGTAGGCCTCAATAGTGATCCAAAGAAGCCCTTCTCAGATTCCTCAAAGACAGTGTTAATGGACTGCTCCACGAAACATAAGTGTAACTCTGTGAGATGAATTCACACATCACCAAGAAGTTTCTAAGAAAGCTTCTTTCTAGTTTTCATCTCTGGATATTTCCTTTGTCACTGTAATGTTCATTGCGCTATGAAGTATCTAATTGCAGATTTCCAGAAAACTGTGCTAACAAACTGATCACTGAAGAGAAACGTGTAACTCTGTGGGTTGCATTCACACTTGGCAATGCAGTTTCTCAGAAAGCTTCTCTTTAGTTATTATGTGAGGATATTTCCTTTATCACCATGGGCCCCAATAGGCTCCCAAATATCACTTTGCAGATTCCACGAAAAGAGTGTTAGCAAACTGCTTCTTGAGGCAGAGGTTGTAACTCTGTGAGATGAACTCACAGATCAGAAAGAAGTTTCTCAGAAAGCTTCTTTCACGTTTTGAACGGATGAAATTTCCTTTATCAGCGTAGGCCTCAATATGATCCAAAGAAGCCCTTCTCAGATTCCTCAAAGACAGTGTTAATGGACTGCTCCACGAAACATAAGTGTAACTCTGTGAGATGAATTCACACATCACCAAGAAGTTTCTAAGAAAGCTTCTTTCTAGTTTTCATCTCTGGATATTTCCTTTGTCACTGTAATGTTCATTGCGCTATGAAGTATCTAATTGCAGATTTCCAGAAAACTGTGCTAACAAACTGATCACTGAAGAGAAACGTGTAACTCTGTGAGTTGCATTCACACATGGCAATGCAGTTTCTCAGAAAGCTTCTCTTTAGTTATTATGTGAGGATATTTCCTTTATCACCATGGGCCCCAATAGGCTCCCAAATATCACTTTGCAGATTCCACGAAAAGAGTGTTAGCAAACTGCTTCTTGAGGCAGAGGTTGTAACTCTGTGAGATGAACTCACAGATCAGAAAGAAGTTTCTCAGAAAGCTTCTTTCACGTTTTGAACGGATGAAATTTCCTTTATCAGCGTAGGCCTCAATAGTGATCCAAAGAAGCCCTTCTCAGATTCCTCAAAGACAGTGTTAATGGACTGCTCCACGAAACATAAGTGTAACTCTGTGAGATGAATTCACACATCACCAAGAAGTTTCTAAGAAAGCTTCTTTCTAGTTTTCATCTCTGGATATTTCCTTTGTCACTGTAATGTTCATTGCGCTATGAAGTATCTAATTGCAGATTTCCAGAAAACTGTGCTAACAAACTGATCACTGAAGAGAAACGTGTAACTCTGTGAGTTGCATTCACACATGGCAATGCAGTTCCTCAGAAAGCTTCTCTTTAGTTATTATGTGAGGATATTTCCTTTATCACCATGGGCCCCAATAGGCTCCCAAATATCACTTTGCAGATTCCACGAAAAGAGTGTTAGCAAACTGCTTCTTGAGGCAGAGGTTGTAACTCTGTGAGATGAACTCACAGATCAGAAAGAAGTTTCTCAGAAAGCTTCTTTCACGTTTTGAACGGATGAAATTTCCTTTATCAGCGTAGGCCTCAATATGATCCAAAGAAGCCCTTCTCAGATTCCTCAAAGACAGTGTTAATGGACTGCTCCACGAAACATAAGTGTAACTCTGTGAGATGAATTCACACATCACCAAGAAGTTTCTAAGAAAGCTTCTTTCTAGTTTTCATCTGTGGATATTTCATTTGTCACTGTTATTGGTTTCACATCTCTGGAATATTTCCTTTGTCACTGTAATGTTCATTGCGCTATGAAGTATCTAATTGCAGATTTCCAGAAAACTGTGCTAACAACTGATCACTGAAGAGAAACGTGTAACTCTGTGGGTTGCATTCACACTTGGCCATGCAGTTTCTCAGAAAGCTTCTCTTTAGTTATTATGTGAGGATATTTCCTTTATCACCATGGGCCCCAATAGGCTCCCAAATATCACTTTGCAGATTCCACGAAAAGAGTGTTAGCAAACTGCTTCTTGAGGCAGAGGTTGTAACTCTGTGAGATGAACTCACAGATCAGAAAGAAGTTTCTCAGAAAGCTTCTTTCACGTTTTGAACGGATGAAATTTCCTTTATCAGCGTAGGCCTCAATAGTGATCCAAAGAAGCCCTTCTCAGATTCCTCAAAGACAGTGTTAATGGACTGCTCCACGAAACATAAGTGTAACTCTGTGAGATGAATTCACACATCACCAAGAAGTTTCTAAGAAAGCTTCTTTCTAGTTTTCATCTGTGGATATTTCCTTTGTCACTGTAATGTTCATTGCGCTATGAAGTATCTAATTGCAGATTTCCAGAAAACTGTGCTAACAAACTGATCACTGAAGAGAAACGTGTAACTCTGTGAGTTGCATTCACACATGGCAATGCAGTTTCTCAGAAAGCTTCTCTTTAGTTATTATGTGAGGATATTTCCTTTATCACCATGGGCCCCAATAGGCTCCCAAATATCACTTTGCAGATTCCACGAAAAGAGTGTTAGCAAACTGCTTCTTGAGGCAGAGGTTGTAACTCTGTGAGATGAACTCACAGATCAGAAAGAAGTTTCTCAGAAAGCTTCTTTCACGTTTTGAACGGATGAAATTTCCTTTATCAGCGTAGGCCTCAATAGTGATCCAAAGAAGCCCTTCTCAGATTCCTCAAAGACAGTGTTAATGGACTGCTCCACGAAACATAAGTGTAACTCTGTGAGATGAATTCACACATCACCAAGAAGTTTCTAAGAAAGCTTCTTTCTAGTTTTCATCTCTGGATATTTCCTTTGTCACTGTAATGTTCATTGCGCTATGAAGTATCTAATTGCAGATTTCCAGAAAACTGTGCTAACAAACTGATCACTGAAGAGAAACGTGTAACTCTGTGGGTTGCATTCACACATTGGCAATGCAGTTTCTCAGAAAGCTTCTCTTTAGTTATTATGTGAGGATATTTCCTTTATCACCATGGGCCCCAATAGGCTCCCAAATATCACTTTGCAGATTCCACGAAAAGAGTGTTAGCAAACTGCTTCTTGAGGCAGAGGTTGTAACTCTGTGAGATGAACTCACAGATCAGAAAGAAGTTTCTCAGAAAGCTTCTTTCTCATTTTTATTGGAAGATGTTTCCATTGGCCCCATTGTTTTCAAAGGGATCGGGTATCTGTTCTCAGATTCCACACAAATAGGCCTAGGCCACGGCCCCACGAAAATACCGCTGCAACTTAGTGAGTTGAATTCACACATCACATAGCGTTTCTCAGAAAGCTTCTTTCTTTAGTAAGACGAGTTATTTGTGGTCTTGGAGCGCCAACCGTGTGTCCTATTGCAGATTCTGCGAAAATTCTGCTAGCGAGTTTCAGTGGAAACAATGATGGACATCTGTGGGCTGAATTCACCCCAACAAAGAAGTTTTTGAGAAGCCTTCTCTGCAGGTTTTCTTGGGATAGTTCCTTATTCAGCATGCGATTCAACGATATCCAAGACATCACATCTGAGATTCCTCAAAATGAGTGCTAGGAAACTCCCCCGAGAACGGGTGATAGAACACTGTGAAGGAAGAGAAACGTGTAACTCTGTGAGTTGCATTCACACATGGCAATGCAGTTTCTCAGAAAGCTTCTCTTTAGTTATTATGTGAGGATATTTCCTTTATCACCATGGGCCCCAATAGGCTCCCAAATATCACTTTGCAGATTCCACGAAAAGAGTGTTAGCAAACTGCTTCTTGAGGCAGAGGTTGTAACTCTGTGAGATGAACTCACAGATCAGAAAGAAGTTTCTCAGAAAGCTTCTTTCACGTTTGAACGGATGAAATTTCCTTTATCAGCGTAGGCCTCAATAGTGATCCAAAGAAGCCCTTCTCAGATTCCTCAAAGACAGTGTTAATGGACTGCTCCACGAAACATAAGTGTAACTCTGTGAGATGAATTCACACATCACCAAGAAGTTTCTAAGAAAGCTTCTTTCTAGTTTTCATCTCTGGATATTTCCTTTGTCACTGTAATGTTCATTGCGCTATGAAGTATCTAATTGCAGATTTCCAGAAAACTGTGCTAACAAACTGATCACTGAAGAGAAACGTGTAACTCTGTGAGTTGCATTCACACATTGGCAATGCAGTTTCTCAGAAAGCTTCTCTTTAGTTATTATGTGAGGATATTTCCTTTATCACCATGGGCCCCAATAGGCTCCCAAATATCACTTTGCAGATTCCACGAAAAGAGTGTTAGCAAACTGCTTCTTGAGGCAGAGGTTGTAACTCTGTGAGATGAACTCACAGATCAGAAAGAAGTTTCTCAGAAAGCTTCTTTCACGTTTTGAACGGATGAAATTTCCTTTATCAGCGTAGGCCTCAATAGTGATCCAAAGAAGCCCTTCTCAGATTCCTCAAAGACAGTGTTAATGGACTGCTCCACGAAACATAAGTGTAACTCTGTGAGATGAATTCACACATCACCAAGAAGTTTCTAAGAAAGCTTCTTTCTAGTTTTCATCTCTGGATATTTCCTTTGTCACTGTAATGTTCATTGCGCTATGAAGTATCTAATTGCAGATTTCCAGAAAACTGTGCTAACAAACTGATCACTGAAGAGAAACGTGTAACTCTGTGAGTTGCATTCACACATGGCAATGCAGTTTCTCAGAAAGCTTCTCTTTAGTTATTATGTGAGGATATTTCCTTTATCACCATGGGCCCCAATAGGCTCCCAAATATCACTTTGCAGATTCCACGAAAAGAGTGTTAGCAAACTGCTTCTTGAGGCAGAGGTTGTAACTCTGTGAGATGAACTCACAGATCAGAAAGAAGTTTCTCAGAAAGCTTCTTTCACGGTTTGAACGGATGAAATTTCCTTTATCAGCGTAGGCCTCAATAGTGATCCAAAGAAGCCCTTCTCAGATTCCTCAAAGACAGTGTTAATGGACTGCTCCACGAAACATAAGTGTAACTCTGTGAGATGAATTCACACATCACCAAGAAGTTTCTAAGAAAGCTTCTTTCTAGTTTTCATCTCTGGATATTTCCTTTGTCACTGTAATGTTCATTGCGCTATGAAGTATCTAATTGCAGATTTCCAGAAAACTGTGCTAACAAACTGATCACTGAAGAGAAACGTGTAACTCTGTGGGTTGCATTCACACTTGGCAATGCAGTTTCTCAGAAAGCTTCTCTTTAGTTATTATGTGAGGATATTTCCTTTATCACCATGGGCCCCAATAGGCTCCCAAATATCACTTTGCAGATTCCACGAAAAGAGTGTTAGCAAACTGCTTCTTGAGGCAGAGGTTGTAACTCTGTGAGATGAACTCACAGATCAGAAAGAAGTTTCTCAGAAAGCTTCTTTCACGTTTTGAACGGATGAAATTTCCTTTATCAGCGTAGGCCTCAATATGATCCAAAGAAGCCCTTCTCAGATTCCTCAAAGACAGTGTTAATGGACTGCTCCACGAAACATAAGTGTAACTCTGTGAGATGAATTCACACATCACCAAGAAGTTTCTAAGAAAGCTTCTTTCTAGTTTTCATCTCTGGATATTTCCTTTGTCACTGTAATGTTCATTGCGCTATGAAGTATCTAATTGCAGATTTCCAGAAAACTGTGCTAACAAACTGATCACTGAAGAGAAACGTGTAACTCTGTGGGTTGCATTCACACTTGGCAATGCAGTTTCTCAGAAAGCTTCTCTTTAGTTATTATGTGAGGATATTTCCTTTATACCATGGGCCCCAATAGGCTCCCAAATATCACTTTGCAGATTCCACGAAAAGAGTGTTAGCAAACTGCTTCTTGAGGCAGAGGTTGTAACTCTGTGAGATGAACTCACAGATCAGAAAGAAGTTTCTCAGAAAGCTTCTTTCACGTTTTGAACGGATGAATTTCCTTTATCAGCGTAGGCCTCAATTGATCCAAAGAAGCTGTTCTCAGATTCCACACAAATAGGCCTAGGCCACGGCCCCACGAAATACAGCTGCAACTTAGTGAGTTGAATTCACACATCACATAGCGTTTCTCAGAAAGCTTCTTTCTTTAGTAAGACGAGGTTATTGTGGTCTTGGAGCGCCACCGTGTGTCCTATTGCAGATTCTGCGAAAATTCTGCTAGCGAGTTTCTCAGTGGAAACAATGATGGACATCTGTGGGCTGAATTCACCCACAACAAAGAAGTTTTTGAGAAGCCTTCTCTGCAGGTTTCTCTGAGGATAGTTCCTTATTCAGCATGCGATTCAACGATATCCAAGACATCACATCTGAGATTCCTCAAAATGAGTGCTAGGAAACTCCCCCGAGAACGGGTGATAGAACACTGTGAAATGAATTCACATATCACAAAGCAGTTTCTCACAAAGCTTGGTTCCGCTTTCTCTTGAAGGATATTTCCTTTCTCCTTCTATTCTTCAAAGCTATCTGAAATATCACTTCTCAGAATCCACGAAACTGTGCTAACAAACTGATCACAGAAGAGAAACGTGTAACTCTGTGAGTTGCATTCACACATGGCAATGCAGTTTCTCAGAAAGCTTCTCTTTAGTTATTATGTGAGGATATTTCCTTTATTACCATGGGCCCCAATAGGCTCCCAAATATCACTTTGCAGATTCCACGAAAAGAGTGTTAGCAAACTGCTTCTTGAGGCAGAGGTTGTAACTCTGTGAGATGAACTCACAGATCAGAAAGAAGTTTCTCAGAAAGCTTCTTTCACGGTTTGAACGGATGAAATTTCCTTTATCAGCGTAGGCCTCAATAGTGATCCAAAGAAGCCCTTCTCAGATTCCTCAAAGACAGTGTTAATGGACTGCTCCACGAAACATAAGTGTAACTCTGTGAGATGAATTCACACATCACCAAGAAGTTTCTAAGAAAGCTTCTTTCTAGTTTTCATCTGTGGATATTTCCTTTGTCACTGTAATGTTCATTGCGCTATGAAGTATCTAATTGCAGATTTCCAGAAAACTGTGCTAACAAACTGATCACTGAAGAGAAACGTGTAACTCTGTGGTTGCATTCACACTTGGCAATGCAGTTTCTCAGAAAGCTTCTCTTAGTTATTATGTGAGGATATTTCCTTTATTCACCATGGGCCCCAATAGGCTCCAAATATCACTTTGCAGATTCCACGAAAAGAGTGTTAGCAACTGCTTCTTGAGGCAGAGGTTGTAACTCTGTGAGATGAACTCACAGATCAGAAAGAAGTTTCTCAGAAAGCTTCTTTCACGTTTTGAACGGATGAATTTCCTTTATCAGCGTAGGCCTCAATATGATCAAAGAACCCTTCTCAGATTCCCAAAGACGTGTTAGTCTTTCTAGTTTTCATCGTGGATATTTCCTTTGTCACTGTAATGTTCATTGCGCTATGAAGTTCTAATTGCAGATTTCCAGAAAACTGTGCTAACAAACTGATCACTGAAGAGAACGTGTAACTCTGTGAGTTGCATTCACACATTGGCAATGCAGTTTCTCAGAAAGCTTCTCTTTAGTTATTATGTGAGGATATTTCCTTTATACCATGGGCCCCAATAGGCTCCCAAATATCACTTTGCAGATTCCACGAAAAGAGTGTTAGCAAACTGCTTCTTGAGGCAGAGGTTGTAACTCTGTGAGATGAACTCACAGATCAGAAAGAAGTTTCTCAGAAAGCTTCTTTCACGTTTTGAACGGATGAAATTTCCTTTATCAGCGTAGGCCTCAATATGATCCAAAGAAGCCCTTCTCAGATTCCTCAAAGACAGTGTTAATGGACTGCTCCACGAAACATAAGTGTAACTCTGTGAGATGAATTCACACATCACCAAGAAGTTTCTAAGAAAGCTTCTTTCTAGTTTTCATCTGTGGATATTTCATTTGTCACTGTAATGTTCATTGCGCTATGAAGTATCTAATTGCAGATTTCCAGAAAACTGTGCTAACAAACTGATCACTGAAGAGAAACGTGTAACTCTGTGAGTTGCATTCACACATGGCAATGCAGTTTCTCAGAAAGCTTCTCTTTAGTTATTATGTGAGGATATTTCCTTTATCACCATGGGCCCCAATAGGCTCCCAAATATCACTTTGCAGATTCCACGAAAAGAGTGTTAGCAAACTGCTTCTTGAGGCAGAGGTTGTAACTCTGTGAGATGAACTCACAGATCAGAAAGAAGTTTCTCAGAAAGCTTCTTTCACGGTTTGAACGGATGAAATTTCCTTTATCAGCGTAGGCCTCAATAGTGATCCAAAGAAGCCCTTCTCAGATTCCTCAAAGACAGTGTTAACGGACTGCTCCACGAAACATAAGTGTAACTCTGTGAGATGAATTCACACATCACCAAGAAGTTTCTAAGAAAGCTTCTTTCTAGTTTTCATCTCTGGATATTTCCTTTGTCACTGTAATGTTCATTGCGCTATGAAGTATCTAATTGCAGATTTCCAGAAAACTGTGCTAACAAACTGATCACTGAAGAGAAACGTGTAACTCTGTGGGTTGCATTCACACATGGCAATGCAGTTTCTCAGAAAGCTTCTCTTTAGTTATTATGTGAGGATATTTCCTTTATAACCATGGGCCCCAATAGGCTCCCAAATATCACTTTGCAGATTCCACGAAAAGAGTGTTAGCAAACTGCTTCTTGAGGCAGAGGTTGTAACTCTGTGAGATGAACTCACAGATCAGAAAGAAGTTTCTCAGAAAGCTTCTTTCACGTTTTGAACGGATGAAATTTCCTTTATCAGCGTAGGCCTCAATAGTGATCCAAAGAAGCCCTTCTCAGATTCCTCAAAGACAGTGTTAATGGACTGCTCCACGAAACATAAGTGTAACTCTGTGAGATGAATTCACACATCACCAAGAAGTTTCTAAGAAAGCTTCTTTCTAGTTTTCATCTGTGGATATTTCCTTTGTCACTGTAATGTTCATTGCGCTATGAAGTATCTAATTGCAGATTTCCAGAAAACTGTGCTAACAAACTGATCACTGAAGAGAAACGTGTAACTCTGTGAGTTGCATTCACACATGGCAATGCAGTTTCTCAGAAAGCTTCTCTTTAGTTATTATGTGAGGATATTTCCTTTATCACCATGGGCCCCAATAGGCTCCCAAATATCACTTTGCAGATTCCACGAAAAGAGTGTTAGCAAACTGCTTCTTGAGGCAGAGGTTGTAACTCTGTGAGATGAACTCACAGATCAGAAAGAAGTTTCTCAGAAAGCTTCTTTCACGTTTTGAACGGATGAAATTTCCTTTATCAGCGTAGGCCTCAATAGTGATCCAAAGAAGCCCTTCTCAGATTCCTCAAAGACAGTGTTAATGGACTGCTCCACGAAACATAAGTGTAACTCTGTGAGATGAATTCACACATCACCAAGAAGTTTCTAAGAAAGCTTCTTTCTAGTTTTCATCTCTGGATATTTCCTTTGTCACTGTAATGTTCATTGCGCTATGAAGTATCTAATTGCAGATTTCCAGAAAACTGTGCTAACAAACTGATCACTGAAGAGAAACGTGTAACTCTGTGAGTTGCATTCACACTTGGCAATGCAGTTTCTCAGAAAGCTTCTCTTTAGTTATTATGTGAGGATATTTCCTTTATCACCATGGGCCCCAATAGGCTCCCAAATATCACTTTGCAGATTCCACGAAAAGAGTGTTAGCAAACTGCTTCTTGAGGCAGAGGTTGTAACTCTGTGAGATGAACTCACAGATCAGAAAGAAGTTTCTCAGAAAGCTTCTTTCACGTTTTGAACGGATGAAATTTCCTTTATCAGCGTAGGCCTCAATAGTGATCCAAAGAAGCCCTTCTCAGATTCCTCAAAGACAGTGTTAATGGACTGCTCCACGAAACATAAGTGTAACTCTGTGAGATGAATTCACACATCACCAAGAAGTTTCTAAGAAAGCTTCTTTCTAGTTTTCATCTCTGGATATTTCCTTTGTCACTGTAATGTTCATTGCGCTATGAAGTATCTAATTGCAGATTTCCAGAAAACTGTGCTAACAAACTGATCACTGAAGAGAAACGTGTAACTCTGTGAGTTGCATTCACACATGGCAATGCAGTTTCTCAGAAAGCTTCTCTTTAGTTATTATGTGAGGATATTTCCTTTATCACCATGGGCCCCAATAGGCTCCCAAATATCACTTTGCAGATTCCACGAAAAGAGTGTTAGCAAACTGCTTCTTGAGGCAGAGGTTGTAACTCTGTGAGATGAACTCACAGATCAGAAAGAAGTTTCTCAGAAAGCTTCTTTCACGTTTTGAACGGATGAAATTTCCTTTATCAGCGTAGGCCTCAATATGATCCAAAGAAGCCCTTCTCAGATTCCTCAAAGACAGTGTTAATGGACTGCTCCACGAAACATAAGTGTAACTCTGTGAGATGAATTCACACATCACCAAGAAGTTTCTAAGAAAGCTTCTTTCTAGTTTTCATCTCTGGATATTTCCTTTGTCACTGTAATGTTCATTGCGCTATGAAGTATCTAATTGCAGATTTCCAGAAAACTGTGCTAACAAACTGATCACTGAAGAGAAACGTGTAACTCTGTGGGTTGCATTCACACTTGGCAATGCAGTTTCTCAGAAAGCTTCTCTTTAGTTATTATGTGAGGATATTTCCTTTATCACCATGGGCCCCAATAGGCTCCCAAATATCACTTTGCAGATTCCACGAAAAGAGTGTTAGCAAACTGCTTCTTGAGGCAGAGGTTGTAACTCTGTGAGATGAACTCACAGATCAGAAAGAAGTTTCTCAGAAAGCTTCTTTCACGTTTTGAACGGATGAAATTTCCTTTATCAGCGTAGGCCTCAATATGATCCAAAGAAGCCCTTCTCAGATTCCTCAAAGACAGTGTTAATGGACTGCTCCACGAAACATAAGTGTAACTCTGTGAGATGAATTCACACATCACCAAGAAGTTTCTAAGAAAGCTTCTTTCTAGTTTTCATCTGTGGATATTTCCTTTGTCACTGTAATGTTCATTGCGCTATGAAGTATCTAATTGCAGATTTCCAGAAAACTGTGCTAACAAACTGATCACTGAAGAGAAACGTGTAACTCTGTGGGTTTTGATTCACAATTGGCAATGAAGTTCTCAGAACGCTTCTCTTTAGTATTCTGTGAGGAATTACTTATAACCATGGTCCCCAATAGGTCCCCAAATATCACTTTGCAGATTCCCGAAAGAGTGTTAGCAAACTGCTTCTTGAGGCAGAGGTGTAACTCTGTGAGATGAACTCACAGATCAAAAGAAGTTCTCAGAAAGCTTCTTCTCATTTGATGGAGAGTTTCCACCTGGCCTCAATGATCCAAAAGTTCTCAGATTCCTCCAAATAGGTTAGCACTGCCCCACGAATACGTGCAACTTGGAGTGAATTCACACATCACAACTCAGAAAGCTTCTTCTAGAAGACGAGGTATTGTTCTTCCGCGCCACGTGGGTCTATTGCATCTGTGAAATCTGCTAGCGAGTTCTGTCAATGATGGACATCTGTGGGCTGAATTCACCCACAACAAAGAAGTTTTTGAGAAGCCTTCTCTGCAGGTTTCTCTGAGGATAGTTCCTTATTCAGCATGCGATTCAACGATATCCAAGACATCACATCTGAGATTCCTCAAAATGAGTGCTAGGAAACTCCCCCGAGAACGGGTGATAGAACACTGTGAAATGAATTCACATATCACAAAGCAGTTTCTCACAAAGCTTGGTTCCGCTTTCTCTTGAAGGATATTTCCTTTCTCCTTCTATTCTTCAAAGCTATCTGAAATATCACTTCTCAGAATCCACGGAAACAGTCCAAAGAAACGGCTCCAAAGAACACTGGCGTAAGTCTGTGAGTTGCATTCACACATGGCAATGCAGTTTCTCAGAAAGCTTCTCTTTAGTTATTATGTGAGGATATTTCCTTTATTACCATGGGCCCCAATAGGCTCCCAAATATCACTTTGCAGATTCCACGAAAAGAGTGTTAGCAAACTGCTTCTTGAGGCAGAGGTTGTAACTCTGTGAGATGAACTCACAGATCAGAAAGAAGTTTCTCAGAAAGCTTCTTTCACGGTTTGAACGGATGAAATTTCCTTTATCAGCGTAGGCCTCAATAGTGATCCAAAGAAGCCCTTCTCAGATTCCTCAAAGACAGTGTTAATGGACTGCTCCACGAAACATAAGTGTAACTCTGTGAGATGAATTCACACATCACCAAGAAGTTTCTAAGAAAGCTTCTTTCTAGTTTTCATCTCTGGATATTTCCTTTGTCACTGTAATGTTCATTGCGCTATGAAGTATCTAATTGCAGATTTCCAGAAAACTGTGCTAACAAACTGATCACTGAAGAGAAACGTGTAACTCTGTGGGTTGCATTCACACTTGGCAATGCAGTTTCTCAGAAAGCTTCTCTTTAGTTATTATGTGAGGATATTTCCTTTATTACCATGGGCCCCAATAGGCTCCCAAATATCACTTTGCAGATTCCACGAAAAGAGTGTTAGCAAACTGCTTCTTGAGGCAGAGGTTGTAACTCTGTGAGATGAACTCACAGATCAGAAAGAAGTTTCTCAGAAAGCTTCTTTCACGGTTTGAACGGATGAAATTTCCTTTATCAGCGTAGGCCTCAATATGATCCAAAGAAGCCCTTCTCAGATTCCTCAAAGACAGTGTTAATGGACTGCTCCACGAAACATAAGTGTAACTCTGTGAGATGAATTCACACATCACCAAGAAGTTTCTAAGAAAGCTTCTTTCTAGTTTTCATCTGTGGATATTTCCTTTGTCACTGTAATGTTCATTGCGCTATGAAGTATCTAATTGCAGATTTCCAGAAAACTGTGCTAACAAACTGATCACTGAAGAGAAACGTGTAACTCTGTGAGTTGCATTCACACTTGGCAATGCAGTTTCTCAGAAAGCTTCTCTTTAGTTATTATGTGAGGATATTTCCTTTATCACCATGGGCCCCAATAGGCTCCCAAATATCACTTTGCAGATTCCACGAAAAGAGTGTTAGCAAACTGCTTCTTGAGGCAGAGGTTGTAACTCTGTGAGATGAACTCACAGATCAGAAAGAAGTTTCTCAGAAAGCTTCTTTCTCATTTTTATTGGAAGATGTTTCCATTGGCCCCATTGTTTTCAAAGGGATCGGGAATATCTGTTCTCAGATTCCACACAAATAGGCCTAGGCCACGGCCCCACGAAATACCGCTGCAACTTAGTGAGTTGAATTCACACATCACATAGCGTTTCTCAGAAAGCTTCTTTCTTTAGTAAGACGAGGTTATTTGTGGTCTTGGAGCGCCACCGTGTGTCCTATTGCAGATTCTGCGAAAATTCTGCTAGCGAGTTTCTCAGTGGAAACAATGATGGACATCTGTGGGCTGAATTCACCCACAACAAAGAAGTTTTTGAGAAGCCTTCTCTGCAGGTTTCTCTGAGGATAGTTCCTTATTCAGCATGCGATTCAACGATATCCAAGACATCACATCTGAGATTCCTCAAAATGAGTGCTAGGAAACTCCCCCGAGAACGGGTGATAGAACACAGTGAAATGAATTCACATATCACAAAGCAGTTTCTCACAAAGCTTGGTTCCGCTTTCTCTTGAAGGATATTTCCTTTCTCCTTCTATTCTTCAAAGCTATCTGAAATATCACTTCTCAGAATCCACGGAAACAGTCCAAAGAAATGGCTCCAAAGAACACTGGCGTAAGTCTGTGAGTTGCATTCACACATGGCAATGCAGTTTCTCAGAAAGCTTCTCTTTAGTTATTATGTGAGGATATTTCCTTTATTACCATGGGCCCCAATAGGCTCCCAAATATCACTTTGCAGATTCCACGAAAAGAGTGTTAGCAAACTGCTTCTTGAGGCAGAGGTTGTAACTCTGTGAGATGAACTCACAGATCAGAAAGAAGTTTCTCAGAAAGCTTCTTTCACGGTTTGAACGGATGAAATTTCCTTTATCAGCGTAGGCCTCAAAGTGATCCAAAGAAGCCCTTCTCAGATTCCTCAAAGACAGTGTTAACTGGACTGCTCCACGAAACATAAGTGTAACTCTGTGAGATGAATTCACACATCACCAAGAAGTTTCTAAGAAAGCTTCTTTCTAGTTTTCATCTCTGGATATTTCATTTGTCACTGTAATGTTCATTGCGCTATGAAGTATCTAATTGCAGATTTCCAGAAAACTGTGCTAACAAACTGATCACTGAAGAGAAACGTGTAACTCTGTGAGTTGCATTCACACATGGCAATGCAGTTTCTCAGAAAGCTTCTCTTTAGTTATTATGTGAGGATATTTCCTTTATCACCATGGGCCCCAATAGGCTCCCAAATATCACTTTGCAGATTCCACGAAAAGAGTGTTAGCAAACTGCTTCTTGAGGCAGAGGTTGTAACTCTGTGAGATGAACTCACAGATCAGAAAGAAGTTTCTCAGAAAGCTTCTTTCACGTTTTGAACGGATGAAATTTCCTTTATCAGCGTAGGCCTCAATATGATCCAAAGAAGCCCTTCTCAGATTCCTCAAAGACAGTGTTAATGGACTGCTCCACGAAACATAAGTGTAACTCTGTGAGATGAATTCACACATCACCAAGAAGTTTCTAAGAAAGCTTCTTTCTAGTTTTCATCTCTGGATATTTCCTTTGTCACTGTAATGTTCATTGCGCTATGAAGTATCTAATTGCAGATTTCCAGAAAACTGTGCTAACAAACTGATCACTGAAGAGAAACGTGTAACTCTGTGAGTTGCATTCACACATGGCAATGCAGTTTCTCAGAAAGCTTCTCTTTAGTTATTATGTGAGGATATTTCCTTTATCACCATGGGCCCCAATAGGCTCCCAAATATCACTTTGCAGATTCCACGAAAAGAGTGTTAGCAAACTGCTTCTTGAGGCAGAGGTTGTAACTCTGTGAGATGAACTCACAGATCAGAAAGAAGTTTCTCAGAAAGCTTCTTTCACGGTTTGAACGGATGAAATTTCCTTTATCAGCGTAGGCCTCAAATGGTCTAAAGAAGCCCTTCTCAGAATCCTCAAAGACAGTGTTAACGGACTGCTCCACGAAACATAAGTGTAACTCTGTGAGATGAATTCACACATCACCAAGAAGTTTCTAAGAAAGCTTCTTTCTAGTTTTCATCTCTGGATATTTCCTTTGTCACTGTAATGTTCATTGCGCTATGAAGTATCTAATTGCAGATTTCCAGAAAACTGTGCTAACAAACTGATCACTGAAGAGAAACGTGTAACTCTGTGAGTTGCATTCACACTTGGCAATGCAGTTTCTCAGAAAGCTTCTCTTTAGTTATTATGTGAGGATATTTCCTTTATAACCATGGGCCCCAATAGGCTCCCAAATATCACTTTGCAGATTCCACGAAAAGAGTGTTAGCAAACTGCTTCTTGAGGCAGAGGTTGTAACTCTGTGAGATGAACTCACAGATCAGAAAGAAGTTTCTCAGAAAGCTTCTTTCACGTTTTGAACGGATGAAATTTCCTTTATCAGCGTAGGCCTCAATATGATCCAAAGAAGCCCTTCTCAGATTCCTCAAAGACAGTGTTAATGGACTGCTCCACGAAACATAAGTGTAACTCTGTGAGATGAATTCACACATCACCAAGAAGTTTCTAAGAAAGCTTCTTTCTAGTTTTCATCTCTGGATATTTCCTTTGTCACTGTAATGTTCATTGCGCTATGAAGTATCTAATTGCAGATTTCCAGAAAACTGTGCTAACAAACTGATCACTGAAGAGAAACGTGTAACTCTGTGAGTTGCATTCACACTTGGCAATGCAGTTTCTCAGAAAGCTTCTCTTTAGTTATTATGTGAGGATATTTCCTTTATTACCATGGGCCCCAATAGGCTCCCAAATATCACTTTGCAGATTCCACGAAAAGAGTGTTAGCAAACTGCTTCTTGAGGCAGAGGTTGTAACTCTGTGAGATGAACTCACAGATCAGAAAGAAGTTTCTCAGAAAGCTTCTTTCTCATTTTTATTGGAAGATGTTTCCATTGGCCCCATTGTTTTCAAAGGGATCGGGAATATCTGTTCTCAGATTCCACACAAATAGGCCTAGGCCACGGCCCCACGAAATACCGCTGCAACTTAGTGAGTTGAATTCACATCACATAGCGTTTCTCAGAAAGCTTCTTTCTTTAGTAAGACGAGGTTATTTGTGGTCTTGGAGCGCCACCGTGTGTCCTATTGCAGATTCTGCGAAAATTCTGCTAGCGAGTTTCTCAGTGGAAACAATGATGGACATCTGTGGGCTGAATTCACCCACAACAAAGAAGTTTTTGAGAAGCCTTCTCTGCAGGTTTCTCTGAGGATAGTTCCTTATTCAGCATGCGATTCAACGATATCCAAGACATCACATCTGAGATTCCTCAAATGAGTGCTAGGAAACTCCCCCGAGAACGGGTGATAGAACACTGTGAAATGAATTCACATATCACAAAGCAGTTTCTCACAAAGCTTGGTTCCGCTTTCTCTTGAAGGATATTTCCTTTCTCCTTCTATTCTTCAAAGCTATCTGAAATATCACTTCTCAGAATCCACGGAAACAGTCCAAAGAAACGGCTCCAAAGAACACTGGCGTAAGTCTGTGAGTTGCATTCACACATGGCAATGCAGTTTCTCAGAAAGCTTCTCTTTAGTTATTATGTGAGGATATTTCCTTTATTACCATGGGCCCCAATAGGCTCCCAAATATCACTTTGCAGATTCCACGAAAAGAGTGTTAGCAAACTGCTTCTTGAGGCAGAGGTTGTAACTCTGTGAGATGAACTCACAGATCAGAAAGAAGTTTCTCAGAAAGCTTCTTTCACGGTTTGAACGGATGAAATTTCCTTTATCAGCGTAGGCCTCAAAGTGGATCTAAAGAAGCCCTTCTCAGAATTCCTCAAAGACAGTGTTAATGGACTGCTCCACGAAACATAAGTGTAACTCTGTGAGATGAATTCACACATCACCAAGAAGTTTCTAAGAAAGCTTCTTTCTAGTTTTCATCTGTGGATATTTCCTTTGTCACTGTAATGTTCATTGCGCTATGAAGTATCTAATTGCAGATTTCCAGAAAACTGTGCTAACAAACTGATCACTGAAGAGAAACGTGTAACTCTGTGGGTTGCATTCACACTTGGCAATGCAGTTTCTCAGAAAGCTTCTCTTTAGTTATTATGTGAGGATATTTCCTTTATTACCATGGGCCCCAATAGGCTCCCAAATATCACTTTGCAGATTCCACGAAAAGAGTGTTAGCAAACTGCTTCTTGAGGCAGAGGTTGTAACTCTGTGAGATGAACTCACAGATCAGAAAGAAGTTTCTCAGAAAGCTTCTTTCACGGTTTGAACGGATGAAATTTCCTTTATCAGCGTAGGCCTCAATGTGATCCAAAGAAGCCCTTCTCAGATTCCTCAAAGACAGTGTTAATGGACTGCTCCACGAAACATAAGTGTAACTCTGTGAGATGAATTCACACATCACCAAGAAGTTTCTAAGAAAGCTTCTTTCTAGTTTTCATCTCTGGATATTTCCTTTGTCACTGTAATGTTCATTGCGCTATGAAGTATCTAATTGCAGATTTCCAGAAAACTGTGCTAACAAACTGATCACTGAAGAGAAACGTGTAACTCTGTGGGTTGCATTCACACTTGGCAATGCAGTTTCTCAGAAAGCTTCTCTTTAGTTATTATGTGAGGATATTTCCTTTATCACCATGGGCCCCAATAGGCTCCCAAATATCACTTTGCAGATTCCACGAAAAGAGTGTTAGCAAACTGCTTCTTGAGGCAGAGGTTGTAACTCTGTGAGATGAACTCACAGATCAGAAAGAAGTTTCTCAGAAAGCTTCTTTCACGTTTTGAACGGATGAAATTTCCTTTATCAGCGTAGGCCTCAATATGATCCAAAGAAGCCCTTCTCAGATTCCTCAAAGACAGTGTTAACGGACTGCTCCACGAAACATAAGTGTAACTCTGTGAGATGAATTCACACATCACCAAGAAGTTTCTAAGAAAGCTTCTTTCTAGTTTTCATCTGTGGATATTTCCTTTGTCACTGTAATGTTCATTGCGCTATGAAGTATCTAATTGCAGATTTCCAGAAAACTGTGCTAACAAACTGATCACTGAAGAGAAACGTGTAACTCTGTGAGTTGCATTCACACTTGGCAATGCAGTTTCTCAGAAAGCTTCTCTTTAGTTATTATGTGAGGATATTTCCTTTATCACCATGGGCCCCAATAGGCTCCCAAATATCACTTTGCAGATTCCACGAAAAGAGTGTTAGCAAACTGCTTCTTGAGGCAGAGGTTGTAACTCTGTGAGATGAACTCACAGATCAGAAAGAAGTTTCTCAGAAAGCTTCTTTCACGTTTTGAACGGATGAAATTTCCTTTATCAGCGTAGGCCTCAATGTGATCCAAAGAAGCCCTTCTCAGATTCCTCAAAGACAGTGTTAATGGACTGCTCCACGAAACATAAGTGTAACTCTGTGAGATGAATTCACACATCACCAAGAAGTTTCTAAGAAAGCTTCTTTCTAGTTTTCATCTCTGGATATTTCCTTTGTCACTGTAATGTTCATTGCGCTATGAAGTATCTAATTGCAGATTTCCAGAAAACTGTGCTAACAAACTGATCACTGAAGAGAAACGTGTAACTCTGTGGGTTGCATTCACACTTGGCAATGCAGTTTCTCAGAAAGCTTCTCTTTAGTTATTATGTGAGGATATTTCCTTTATTACCATGGGCCCCAATAGGCTCCCAAATATCACTTTGCAGATTCCACGAAAAGAGTGTTAGCAAACTGCTTCTTGAGGCAGAGGTTGTAACTCTGTGAGATGAACTCACAGATCAGAAAGAAGTTTCTCAGAAAGCTTCTTTCTCATTTTTATTGGAAGATGTTTCCATTGGCCCCATTGTTTTCAAAGGGATCGGGAATATCTGTTCTCAGATTCCACACAAATAGGCCTAGGCCACGGCCCCACGAAATACCGCTGCAACTTAGTGAGTTGAATTCACACATCACATAGCGTTTCTCAGAAAGCTTCTTTCTTTAGTAAGACGAGGTTATTTGTGGTCTTGGAGCGCCACCGTGTGTCCTATCGCAGATTCTGCGAAAATTCTGCTAGCGAGTTTCTCAGTGGAAACAATGATGGACATCTGTGGGCTGAATTCACCCACAACAAAGAAGTTTTTGAGAAGCCTTCTCTGCAGGTTTCTCTGAGGATAGTTCCTTATTCAGCATGCGATTCAACGATATCCAAGACATCACATCTGAGATTCCTCAAAATGAGTGCTAGGAAACTCCCCCGAGAACGGGTGATAGAACACTGTGAAATGAATTCACATATCACAAAGCAGTTTCTCACAAAGCTTGGTTCCGCTTTCTCTTGAAGGATATTTCCTTTCTCCTTCTATTCTTCAAAGCTATCTGAAATATCACTTCTCAGAATCCACGGAAACAGTCCAAAGAAACGGCTCCAAAGAACACTGGCGTAAGTCTGTGAGTTGCATTCACACATGGCAATGCAGTTTCTCAGAAAGCTTCTCTTTAGTTATTATGTGAGGATATTTCCTTTATCACCATGGGCCCCAATAGGCTCCCAAATATCACTTTGCAGATTCCACGAAAAGAGTGTTGGCAAACTGCTTCTTGAGGCAGAGGTTGTAACTCTGTGAGATGAACTCACAGATCAGAAAGAAGTTTCTCAGAAAGCTTCTTTCACGTTTTGAACGGATGAAATTTCCTTTATCAGCGTAGGCCTCAAAGTGGATCCTAAAGAAGCCCTTCTCAGATTCCTCAAAGACAGTGTTAATGGACTGCTCCACGAAACATAAGTGTAACTCTGTGAGATGAATTCACACATCACCAAGAAGTTTCTAAGAAAGCTTCTTTCTAGTTTTCATCTGTGGATATTTCATTTGTCACTGTTATGTTCATTGCGCTATGAAGTATCTAATTGCAGATTTCCAGAAAACTGTGCTAACAAACTGATCACTGAAGAGAAACGTGTAACTCTGTGAGTTGCATTCACACATGGCAATGCAGTTTCTCAGAAAGCTTCTCTTTAGTTATTATGTGAGGATATTTCCTTTATTACCATGGGCCCCAATAGGCTCCCAAATATCACTTTGCAGATTCCACGAAAAGAGTGTTAGCAAACTGCTTCTTGAGGCAGAGGTTGTAACTCTGTGAGATGAACTCACAGATCAGAAAGAAGTTTCTCAGAAAGCTTCTTTCTCATTTTTATTGGAAGATGTTTCCATTGGCCCCATTGTTTTCAAAGGGATCGGGAATATCTGTTCTCAGATTCCACACAAATAGGCCTAGGCCACGGCCCCACGAAATACCGCTGCAACTTAGTGAGTTGAATTCACACATCACATAGCGTTTCTCAGAAAGCTTCTTTCTTTAGTAAGACGAGGTTATTTGTGGTCTTGGAGCGCCACCGTGTGTCCTATTGCAGATTCTGCGAAAATTCTGCTAGCGAGTTTGTCAGTGGAAACAATGATGGACATCTGTGGGCTGAATTCACCCACAACAAAGAAGTTTTTGAGAAGCCTTCTCTGCAGGTTTCTCTGAGGATAGTTCCTTATTCAGCATGCGATTCAACGATATCCAAGACATCACATCTGAGATTCCTCAAAATGAGTGCTAGGAAACTCCCCCGAGAACGGGTGATAGAACACTGTGAAATGAATTCACATATCACAAAGCAGTTTCTCACAAAGCTTGGTTCCGCTTTCTCTTGAAGGATATTTCCTTTCTCCTTCTATTCTTCAAAGCTATCTGAAATATCACTTCTCAGAATCCACGGAAACAGTCCAAAGAAACGGCTCCAAAGAACACTGGCGTAAGTCTGTGAGTTGCATTCACACATGGCAATGCAGTTTCTCAGAAAGCTTCTCTTTAGTTATTATGTGAGGATATTTCCTTTATCACCATGGGCCCCAATAGGCTCCCAAATATCACTTTGCAGATTCCACGAAAAGAGTGTTAGCAAACTGCTTCTTGAGGCAGAGGCTGTAACTCTGTGAGATGAACTCACAGATCAGAAAGAAGTTTCTCAGAAAGCTTCTTTCACGTTTTGAACGGATGAAATTTCCTTTATCAGCTTAGGCCTCAATATGATCCAAAGAAGCCCTTCTCAGATTCCTCAAAGACAGTGTTAATGCACTGCTCCAAGAAACATAAGTGTAACTCTGTGAGATGAATTCACACATCACCAAGAAGTTTCTAAGAAAGCTTCTTTCTAGTTTTCATCTGTGGATATTTCATTTGTCACTGTTATGTTCATTGCGCTATGAAGTATCTAATTGCAGATTTCCAGAAAACTGTGCTAACAAACTGATCACCGAAGAGAAACGTGTAACTCTGTGAGTTGCATTCACACATGGCAATGCAGTTTCTCAGAAAGCTTCTCTTTAGTTATTATGTGAGGATATTTCCTTTATCACCATGGGCCCCAATAGGCTCCCAAATATCACTTTGCAGATTCCACGAAAAGAGTGTTAGCAAACTGCTTCTTGAGGCAGAGGTTGTAACTCTGTGAGATGAACTCACAGATCAGAAAGAAGTTTCTCAGAAAGCTTCTTTCACGTTTTGAACGGATGAAATTTCCTTTATCAGCGTAGGCCTCAATATGATCCAAAGAAGCCCTTCTCAGATTCCTCAAAGACAGTGTTAATGGACTGCTCCACGAAACATAAGTGTAACTCTGTGAGATGAATTCACACATCACCAAGAAGTTTCTAAGAAAGCTTCTTTCTAGTTTTCATCTGTGGATATTTCCTTTGTCACTGTAATGTTCATTGCGCTATGAAGTATCTAATTGCAGATTTCCAGAAAACTGTGCTAACAAACTGATCACTGAAGAGATACGTGTAACTCTGTGAGTTGCATTCACACATGGCAATGCAGTTTCTCAGAAAGCTTCTCTTTAGTTATTATGTGAGGATATTTCCTTTATCACCATGGGCCCCAATAGGCTCCCAAATATCACTTTGCAGATTCCACGAAAAGAGTGTTAGCAAACTGCTTCTTGAGGCAGAGGTTGTAACTCTGTGAGATGAACTCACAGATCAGAAAGAAGTTTCTCAGAAAGCTTCTTTCACGTTTTGAACGGATGAAATTTCCTTTATCAGCGTAGGCCTCAAAGTGGTCTAAAGAAGCCCTTCTCAGAATCCTCAAAGACAGTGTTAACGGACTGCTCCACGAAACATAAGTGTAACTCTGTGAGATGAATTCACACATCACCAAGAAGTTTCTAAGAAAGCTTCTTTCTAGTTTTCATCTCTGGATATTTCATTTGTCACTGTAATGTTCATTGCGCTATGAAGTATCTAATTGCAGATTTCCAGAAAACTGTGCTAACAAACTGATCACTGAAGAGAAACGTGTAACTCTGTGGGTTGCATTCACACTTGGCAATGCAGTTTCTCAGAAAGCTTCTCTTAATTATTATGTGAGGATATTTCCTTTATAACCATGGGCCCCAATAGGCTCCCAAATATCACTTTGCAGATTCCACGAAAAGAGTGTTAGCAAACTGCTTCTTGAGGCAGAGGTTGTAACTCTGTGAGATGAACTCACAGATCAGAAAGAAGTTTCTCAGAAAGCTTCTTTCACGTTTTGAACGGATGAAATTTCCTTTATCAGCTTAGGCCTCAATATGATCCAAAGAAGCCCTTCTCAGATTCCTCAAAGACAGTGTTAATGCACTGCTCCACGATACATAAGTGTAACTCTGTGAGATGAATTCACACATCACCAAGAAGTTTCTAAGAAAGCTTCTTTCTAGTTTTCATCTGTGGATATTTCCTTTGTCACTGTAATGTTCATTGCGCTATGAAGTATCTAATTGCAGATTTCCAGAAAACTGTGCTAACAAACTGATCACTGAAGAGAAACGTGTAACTCTGTGAGTTGCATTCACACACGGCAATGCAGTTTCTCAGAAAGCTTCTCCTTAGTTATTATGTGAGGATATTTCCTTTATTACCATGGGCCCCAATAGGCTCCCAAATATCACTTTGCAGATTCCACGAAAAGAGTGTTAGGAAACTGCTTCTTGAGGCAGAGGTTGTAACTCTGTGAGATGAACTCACAGATCAGAAAGAAGTTTCTGAGAAAGCTTCCTTCACGTTTTGAACGGATGAAATTTCCTTTATCAGCGTAGGCCTCAATGTGATCCAAAGAAGCCCTTCTCAGATTCCTCAAAGACAGTGTTAATGGAGTGCTCCACGAAACATAAGTGTAACTCTGTGAGATGAATTCACACATCACCAAGAAGTTTCTAAGAAGGCTTCTTTCTAGTTTTCATTTGTGGATATTTCATTTGTCACTGTAATGTTCATTGCGCTATGAAGTATCTAATTGCAGATTTCCAGAAAACTGTGCTAACAAACTGATCACTGAAGAGAAACGTGTAACTCTGTGAGTTGCATTCACACATGGCAATGCAGTTTCTCAGAAAGCTTCTCTTTAGTTATTATGTGAGGATATTTCCTTTATCACCATGGGCCCCAATAGGCTCCCAAATATCACTTTGCAGATTCCACGAAAAGAGTGTTAGCAAACTGCTTCTTGAGGCAGAGGTTGTAACTCTGTGAGATGAACTCACAGATCAGAAAGAAGTTTCTCAGAAAGCTTCTTTCTCATTTTTATTGGAAGATGTTTCCATTGGCCCCATTGTTTTCAAAGGGATCGGGAATATCTGTTCTCAGATTCCACACAAATAGGCCTAGGCCACGGCCCCACGAAATACCGCTGCAACTTAGTGAGTTGAATTCACACATCACATAGCGTTTCTCAGAAAGCTTCTTTCTTTAGTAAGACGAGGTTATTTGTGGTCTTGGAGCGCCACCGTGTGTCCTATTGCAGATTCTGCGAAAATTCTGCTAGCGAGTTTCTCAGTGGAAACAATGATGGACATCTGTGGGCTGAATTCACCCACAACAAAGAAGTTTTTGAGAAGCCTTCTCTGCAGGTTTCTCTGAGGATAGTTCCTTATTCAGCATGCGATTCAACGATATCCAAGACATCACATCTGAGATTCCTCAAAATGAGTGCTAGGAAACTCCCCCGAGAACGGGTGATAGAACACTGTGAAATGAATTCACATATCACAAAGCAGTTTCTCACAAAGCTTGGTTCCGCTTTCTCTTGAAGGATATTTCCTTTCTCCTTCTATTCTTCAAAGCTATCTGAAATATCACTTCTCAGAATCCACGGAAACAGTCCAAAGAAACGGCTCCAAAGAACACTGGCGTAAGTCTGTGAGTTGCATTCACACATGGCAATGCAGTTTCTCAGAAAGCTTCTCTTTAGTTATTATGTGAGGATATTTCCTTTATCACCATGGGCCCCAATAGGCTCCCAAATATCACTTTGCAGATTCCACGAAAAGAGTGTTAGCAAACTGCTTCTTGAGGCAGAGGTTGTAACTCTGTGAGATGAACTCACAGATAAGAAAGAAGTTTCTCAGAAAGCTTCTTTCACGTTTTGAACGGATGAAATTTCCTTTATCAGCTTAGGCCTCAATATGATCCAAAGAAGCCCTTCTCAGATTCCTCAAAGACAGTGTTAATGCACTGCTCCAAGAAACATAAGTGTAACTCTGTGAGATGAATTCACACATCACCAAGAAGTTTCTAAGAAAGCTTCTTTCTAGTTTTCATCTGTGGATATTTCATTTGTCACTGTTATGTTCATTGCGCTATGAAGTATCTAATTGCAGATTTCCAGAAAACTGTGCTAACAAACTGATCACCGAAGAGAAACGTGTAACTCTGTGAGTTGCATTCACACATGGCAATGCAGTTTCTCAGAAAGCTTCTCTTTAGTTATTATGTGAGGATATTTCCTTTATCACCATGGGCCCCAATAGGCTCCCAAATATCTCTTGGCAGATTCCACGAAAAGAGTGTTAGCAAACTGCTTCTTGAGGCAGAGGTTGTAACTCTGTGAGATGAACTCACAGATCAGAAAGAAGTTTCTCAGAAAGCTTCTTTCACGTTTTGAACGGATGAAATTTCCTTTATCAGCGTAGGCCTCAATATGATCTAAGGAAGCCCTTCTCAGATTCCTCAAAGACAGTGTTAATGGACTGCTCCACGAAACATAAGTGTAACTCTGTGAGATGAATTCACACATCACCAAGAAGTTTCTAAGATAGCTTCTTTCTAGTTTCATCTGTGGATATTTCCTTTGTCACTGTAATGTTCATTGCGCTATGAAGTATCTAATTGCAGATTTCCAGAAAACTGTGCTAACAAACTGATCACTGAAGAGAAAGTGTAACTCTGTGAGTTGCATTCACACATGGCAATGCAGTTTCTCAGAAAGCTTCTCTTTAGTTATTATGTGAGGATATTTCCTTTATCACCATGGGCCCCAATAGGCTCCCAAATATCACTTTGCAGATTCCACGAAAAGAGTGTTAGCAAACTGCTTCTTGAGGCAGAGGTTGTAACTCTGTGAGATGAACTCACAGATCAGAAAGAAGTTTCTCAGAAAGCTTCTTTCACGTTTTGAACGGATGAAATTTCCTTTATCAGCGTAGGCCTCAAAGTGATCTAAAGAAGCCCTCCTCAGATCCCTCAAAGACAGTGTTAACGGACTGCTCCACGAAACATAAGTGTAACTCTGTGAGATGAATTCACACATCACCAAGAAGTTTCTAAGAAAGCTTCTTTCTAGTTTTCATCTCTGGATATTTCATTTGTCACTGTAATGTTCATTGCGCTATGAAGTATCTAATTGCAGATTTCCAGAAAACTGTGCTAACAAACTGATCACTGAAGAGAAACGTGTAACTCTGTGGGTTGCATTCACACTTGGCAATGCAGTTTCTCAGAAAGCTTCTCTTTAGTTATTATGTGAGGATATTTCCTTTATAACCATGGGCCCCAATAGGCTCCCAAATATCACTTTGCAGATTCCACGAAAAGAGTGTTAGCAAACTGCTTCTTGAGGCAGAGGTTGTAACTCTGTGAGATGAACTCACAGATCAGAAAGAAGTTTCTCAGAAAGCTTCTTTCACGTTTTGAACGGATGAAATTTCCTTTATCAGCGTAGGCCTCAATATGATCCAAAGAAGCCCTTCTCAGATTCCTCAAAGACAGTGTTAATGGACTGCTCCACGAAACATAAGTGTAACTCTGTGAGATGAATTCACACATCACCAAGAAGTTTCTAAGAAAGCTTCTTTCTAGTTTTCATCTGTGGATATTTCCTTTGTCACTGTAATGTTCATTGCGCTATGAAGTATCTAATTGCAGATTTCCAGAAAACTGTGCTAACAAACTGATCACTGAAGAGAAACGTGTAACTCTGTGAGTTGCATTCACACATGGCAATGCAGTTTCTCAGAAAGCTTCTCTTTAGTTATTATGTGAGGATATTTCCTTTATTACCATGGGCCCCAATAGGCTCCCAAATATCACTTTGCAGATTCCACGAAAAGAGTGTTAGCAAACTGCTTCTTGAGGCAGAGGTTGTAACTCTGTGAGATGAACTCACAGATCAGAAAGAAGTTTCTCAGAAAGCTTCTTTCTCATTTTTATTGGAAGATGTTTCCATTGGCCCCATTGTTTTCAAAGGGATCGGGAATATCTGTTCTCAGATTCCACACAAATAGGCCTAGGCCACGGCCCCACGAAATACCGCTGCAACTTAGTGAGTTGAATTCACACATCACATAGCGTTTCTCAGAAAGCTTCTTTCTTTAGTAAGACGAGGTTATTTGTGGTCTTGGAGCGCCACCGTGTGTCCTATTGCAGATTCTGCGAAAATTCTGCTAGCGAGTTTCTCAGTGGAAACAATGATGGACATCTGTGGGCTGAATTCACCCACAACAAAGAAGTTTTGAGAAGCCTTCTCTGCAGGTTTCTCTGAGGATAGTTCCTTATTCAGCATGCGATTCAACGATATCCAAGACATCACATCTGAGATTCCTCAAAATGAGTGCTAGGAAACTCCCCCGAGAACGGGTGATAGAACACTGTGAAATGAATTCACATATCACAAAGCAGTTTCTCACAAAGCTTGGTTCCGCTTTCTCTTGAAGGATATTTCCTTTCTCCTTCTATTCTTCAAAGCTATCTGAAATATCACTTCTCAGAATCCACGGAAACAGTCCAAAGAAACGGCTCCAAAGAACACTGGCGTAAGTCTGTGAGTTGCATTCACACATGGCAATGCAGTTTCTCAGAAAGCTTCTCTTTAGTTATTATGTGAGGATATTTCCTTTATCACCATGGGCCCCAATAGGCTCCCAAATATCACTTTGCAGATTCCACGAAAAGAGTGTTAGCAAACTGCTTCTTGAGGCAGAGGCTGTAACTCTGTGAGATGAACTCACAGATCAGAAAGAAGTTTCTCAGAAAGCTTCTTCACGTTTTGAACGGATGAAATTTCCTTTATCAGCTTAGGCCTCAATATGATCCAAAGAAGCCCTTCTCAGATTCCTCAAAGACAGTGTTAATGCACTGCTCCAAGAAACATAAGTGTAACTCTGTGAGATGAATTCACACATCACCAAGAAGTTTCTAAGAAAGCTTCTTTCTAGTTTTCATCTGTGGATATTTCATTTGTCACTGTTATGTTCATTGCGCTATGAAGTATCTAATTGCAGATTTCCAGAAAACTGTGCTAACAAACTGATCACTGAAGAGAAACGTGTAACTCTGTGAGTTGCATTCACACATGGCAATGCAGTTTCTCAGAAAGCTTCTCTTTAGTTATTATGTGAGGATATTTCCTTTATCACCATGGGCCCCAATAGGCTCCCAAATATCACTTTGCAGATTCCACGAAAAGAGTGTTAGCAAACTGCTTCTTGAGGCAGAGGTTGTAACTCTGTGAAATGAACTCACAGATCAGAAAGAAGTTTCTCAGAAAGCTTCTTTCACGGTTTGAACGGATGAAATTTCCTTTATCAGCGTAGGCCTCAAAGTGGTCTAAAGAAGCCCTTCTCAGAATCCTCAAAGACAGTGTTAACGGACTGCTCCACGAAACATAAGTGTAACTCTGTGAGATGAATTCACACATCACCAAGAAGTTTCTAAGAAAGCTTCTTTCTAGTTTTCATCTGTGGATATTTCCTTTGTCACTGTAATGTTCATTGCGCTATGAAGTATCTAATTGCAGATTTCCAGAAAACTGTGCTAACAAACTGATCACTGAAGAGATACGTGTAACTCTGTGGGTTGCATTCACACATGGCAATGCAGTTTCCAGAAAGCTTCTCTTAGTTATTATGTGAGGATATTTCCTTTATTACCATGGGCCCCAATAGGCTCCCAAATATCACTTTGCAGATTCCACGAAAAGAGTGTTAGCAAACTGCTTCTTGAGGCAGAGGTTGTAACTCTGTGAGATGAACTCACAGATCAGAAAGAAGTTTCTCAGAAAGCTTCTTTCACGTTTTGAACGGATGAAATTTCCTTTATCAGCGTAGGCCTCAATATGATCCAAAGAAGCCATTCTCAGATTCCTCAAAGACAGTGTTAATGGACTGCTCCACAAAACATAAGTGTAACTCTGTGAGATGAATTCACACATCACAAGAAGTTTCTAAGAAAGCTTCTTTCTAGTTTTCATCTGTGGATATTCCTTTGTCACTGTAATGTTCATTGCGCTATGAAGTATCTAATTGCAGATTTCCAGAAAACTGTGCTAACAAACTGATCACTGAAGAGAAACGTGTAACTCTGTGAGTTGCATTCACACTGGCAATGCAGTTTCTCAGAAAGCTTCTCTTTAGTTATTATGTGAGGATATTTCCTTTATCACCATGGGCCCAATAGGCTCCCAAATATCACTTTGCAGATTCCACGAAAAGAGTGTTAGCAAACTGCTTCTTGAGGCAGAGGTTGTAACTCTGTGAGATGAACTCACAGATCAGAAAGAAGTTTCTCAGAAAGCTTCTTTCACGGTTTGAACGGATGAAATTTCCTTTATCAGCGTAGGCCTCAATAGTGATCAAAGAAGCCCTTCTCAGATTCCTCAAAGACAGTGTTAACGGACTGCTCCACGAAACATAAGTGTAACTCTGTGAGATGAATTCACACATCACCAAGAAGTTTTCTAAGAAAGCTTCTTTCTAGTTTTCATCTGTGGATATTTCCTTTGTCACTGTAATGTTCATTGCGCTATGAAGTATCTAATTCCAGATTTCCAGAAAACTGTGCTAACAAACTGATCACTGAAGAGAAACGTGTAACTCTGTGGTTGCATTCACACTTGGCAATGCAGTTTCTCAGAAAGCTTCTCTTTAGTTATTATGTGAGGATATTTCCTTTATTACCATGGGCCCAATAGGCTCCCAAATATCACTTTGCAGATTCCACGAAAAGAGTGTTAGCAAACTGCTTCTTGAGGCAGAGGTTATAACTCTGTGAGATGAACTCACAGATCAGAAAGAAGTTCTCAGAAAGCTTCTTTCACGGTTTGAACGGATGAAATTCCTTTATCAGCGTAGGCCTCAATGTGATCCAAAGAAGCCCTTCTCAGATTCCTCAAAGACAGTGTTAATGGACTGCTCCACGAAACATAAGTGTAACTCTGTGAGATGAATTCACACATCACCAAGAAGTTTCTAAGAAAGCTTCTTTCTAGTTTTTCATCTGTGGATATTTCCTTTGTCACTGTAATGTTCATTGCGCTATGAAGTATCTAATTGCAGATTTCCAGAAACTGTGCTAACAAACTGATCACTGAAGAGAAACGTGTAACTCTGTGGAGTTGCATTCACACTTGGCAATTGCAGTTTCTCAGAAAGCTTCTCTTTAGTTATTATGTGAGGATATTTCCTTTATCACCATGGGCCCCAATTAGGCTCCCAAATATCACTTTGCAGATTCCACGAAAAGAGTGTTAGCAAACTGCTTCTTGAGGCAGAGGTTGTAACTCTGTGAGATGAACTCACAGATCAGAAAGAAGTTCTCAGAAAGCTTCTTTCTCATTTTTATTGGAACGATGTTTCCATTGGCCCCATTGTTTTCAAAGGGATCGGGAATATCTGTTCTCAGATTCCACACAAATAGGCCTAGGCCACGGCCCCACGAAATACCGCTGCAACTTAGTGAGTTGAATTCACACATCACATAGCGTTTCTCAGAAAGCTTCTTTCTTTAGTAAGACGAGGTTATTTGTGGTCTTGGAGCGCCACCGTGTGTCCTATTGCAGATTCTGCGAAAATTCTGCTAGCGAGTTTCTCAGTGGAAACAATGATGGACATCTGTGGGCTGAATTCACCCACAACAAAGAAGTTTTTGAGAAGCCTTCTCTGCAGGTTTCTCTGAGGATAGTTCCTTATTCAGCATGCGATTCAACGATATCCAAGACATCACATCTGAGATTCCTCAAAATGAGTGCTAGGAAACTCCCCCGAGAACGGGGTGATAGAACACTGTGAAATGAATTCACATATCACAAAGCAGTTTCTCACAAAGCTTGGTTCCGCTTTCTCTTGAAGGATATTTCCTTTCTCCTTCTATTCTTCAAAGCTATCTGAAATATCACTTCTCAGAATCCACGGAAACAGTCCAAAGAAACGGCTCCAAAGAACAACTGGCGTAAGTCTGTGAGTTGCATTCACACATGGCAATGCCAGTTTCTCAGAAAGCTTCTCTTTAGTTATTATGTGAGGATATTTCCTTTATCTACCATGGGCCCCAATAGGCTCCCAAATGATCACTTGCAGATTCCACGAAAAGAGTGTTAGCAAACTGGCTTCTTGAGGCAGGAGGCTTGTAACTCGTGTGAGATGAACCTCACAGATCAGAAAGTAAGTTTCTCAGAACGCTTCTTTTCACGTTTTGAACGGTTATTGAAATTGTCCTTTATCAGCTTAGGCCTCAATATAATTCCCAAAGAAGCCCTTCTCCAGATTCCTCAAAGACAGTGTTAATGCACTGCTCCAAGAAACATGAAGTGTAACTCTGTTGAGATGACTTCACCCCTCACCATAGAAGTTTCTAAGAAAGCATTCTTTCTAGTTTTCAGTCTGTGGATATTTCATTTTTCACGTTATGTCATTGGCTATGAAGTCTCTAATTGCAGATTGCCAGAAAACGTTGCTAACAAACTGATCTCAGAAGAGAAACGTGTAATCTGTGAGTGCATTCACCACATGCAATGGCAGTTTTCTCAGAAAGCTTCTCTTTAGTTTATTATGTGAGGATATTTCCTTATATCACATGGGCCCCCAATTAGGCTCCCAAATATCACTTTGCACAGATTCCACTGAAAAGAGTGTTGCAAACTGCTTCTTGGAGGCAGAGGTTGTAACTCTGTGAGATGAACTCACAGATCAGAAAGAAGTTTCTCAGAAAGCTTCTTTCACGGTTTGAACGGATGAAATTTCCTTTATCAGGTAGGCCTCAATGTGATCCAAAGAAGCCCTTCTCAGATTCCTCAAAGACAGTGTTAATGGACTGCTCCACGAAACATAAGTGTAACTCTGTGAGATGAATTCACACAACACCAAGAAGTTTCTAAGAAAGCTTCTTTCTAGTTTCATCTGGATATTTCCTTGTCACTGTAATGTTCATTGCGCTATGAAGTATCTAATTGCAGATTTCCAGAAACTGTGCTAACAAACTGATCACTGAAGAGAAACGTGTAACTCTGTGGGTTGCATTCACACTTGGCAATGCAGTTTCTCAGAAAGCTTCTCTTAGTTATTATGTGAGGATATTTCCTTTATTACCATGGGCCCAATAGGCTCCCAAATATCACTTTGCAGATTCCACGAAAAGGTGTTAGCAACTGCTTTTGAGGCAGAGGTTGTAACTCTGTGAGATGAACTCACAGATCAGAAAAAGAAGTTTCTCAGAAAGCTTCTTCTCATTGTTATTGGAAGATGTTTCCATTGGCCCCATTGTTTTCAAAGGGATCGGGAATATCTTCTCAGATTCCCACAAATAGGCCTAGGCCACGGCCCCACGAAATACCACTGCAACTTAGGAGTTGAATTCACACATCAATAGCGTTTCTCAGAAAGCTTCTTTCTTTAGTAAGACGAGGTTATTTGTGGTCTTGGAGCGCCACCGTGTGTCCTATCGCAGATTCTGCGAAAATTCTGCTAGCGAGTTTCTCAGTGGAAACAATGATGGACATCTGTGGGCTGAATTCACCCACAACAAAGAAGTTTTTGAGAAGCCTTCTCTGCAGGTTTCTCTGAGGATAGTTTCCGTATTCAGCATGCGATTCAACGATATCCAAGACATCACATCTGAGATTCCTCAAAATGAGTGCTAGGAAAACTCCCCCGAGAACGGGGTGTTAGAACACTGTGAAATGAATTCACATATCACAAAGCAGTTTCTCACAAAGCGGGTCCGCTTTCTCTGAAGGATATTCCTTTCTCCTTCTATCTTCAAAGCTATCTGAAAATCACTTCTTCAGAATCCACGGAAACAGTCCAAAGAAACGGCTCCAAAGAACACTGGCGTAAGTCTGTGAGTTGCATTCACACATGGCAATGCAGTTCTCAGAAACTTCTCTTTAGTTATTATGTGAGGATATTTCCTTTATCACCATGGGCCCCAATAGGCTCCAAA
>NW_022144207.1:0-3616 GCF_007565055.1 Rhinopithecus roxellana
CAAAGACAGTGTTAATGGACTGCTCCACGAAACATAAGTGTAACTCTGTGAGATGAATTCACACATCACCAAGAAGTTTCTAAGAAAGCTTCTTTCTAGTTTTCATCTGTGGAAATTTCCTTTGTCACTGTAATGTTCATTGCGCTATGAAGTATCTAATTGCAGATTTCCAGAAAACTGTGCTAACAAACTGATCACTGAAGAGAAACGTATAACTCTGTGAGTTGCATTCACACATGGCAATGCAGTTTCTCAGAAAGCTTCTCCTTAGTTATTATGTGAGGATAATTCCTTTATCACCATGGGCCTCAATAGGCTCCCAAATATCACTTTGCAGATTCCACCAAAAAAGTGTTAGCAAACTGCTTCTTAAGGCAGAGGTTGTAACTCTGTGAGATGAACTCACAGATCAGAAAGAACTTTCTCAAAAGCTTCTTTCACGTTTTGAACGGATGAAATTTCCTTTATCAGCGTAGGCCTCAATGTGATCCAAAGAAGCCCTTCTCAGTTTCCCAAAGATAGTGTTAATGGACTGCTCCACGAAACATAAGTGTAACTCTGTGAGATGAATTCACACATCACCAAGAAGTTTCTAAGAAAGCTTCTTTCTAGTTTCATCTGTGGAAATTTCCTTTGTCACTGTAATGTTCATTGCGCTATGAAGTATCTAATTGCAGATTTCCAGAAAACTGTGCTAACAAACTGATCACTGAAGAGAAACGTGTAACTCTGTGAGTTGCATTCACACATGGCAATGCAGTTTCTCAGAAAGCTTCTCCTTAGTTATTATGTGAGGATAATTCCTTTATCACCATGGGCCTCAATAGGCTCCCAATATCACTTTGCAGATTCCACCAAAAAGTGTTAGCAAACTGCTTCTTAAGGCAGAGGTTGTAACTCTGTGAGATGAACTCACAGATCAGAAAGAAGTTTCTCAGAAAGCTTCTTTCACGTTTTGAACGGATGAAATTTCCTTTATCAGCGTAGGCCTCAATGTGATCCAAAGAAGCCCTTCTCAGTTTCCCCAAAGACAGTGTTAATGGACTGCTCCACGAAACATAAGTGTAACTCTGTGAGATGAATTCACACATCACCAAGAAGTTTCTAAGAAAGCTTCTTTCTAGTTTTCATCTGTGGAAATTTCCTTTGTCACTGTAATGTTCATTGCGCTATGAAGTATCTAATTGCAGATTTCCAGAAAACTGTGCTAACAAACTGATCACTGAAGAGAAACGTGTAACTCTGTGAGTTGCATTCACACATGGCAATGCAGTTTCTCAGAAAGCTTCTCTTAGTTATTATGTGAGGATAATTCCTTTATCACCAGGGCCTCAATAGGCTCCCAATATCACTTTGCAGATTCCACCAAAAAGTGTTAGCAAACTGCTTCTTAGGCAGAGGTTGTAACTCTGTGAGATGAACTCACAGATCAGAAAGAAGTTTCTCAGAAGCTTCTTTCACGTTTTGAACGGATGAAATTTCCTTTATCAGCGTAGGCCTCAATGTGATCCAAAGAAGCCCTTCTCAGTTTCCCCAAAGACAGTGTTAATGGACTGCTCCACGAAACATAAGTGTAACTCTGTGAGATGAATTCACACATCACCAAGAAGTTTCTAAGAAAGCTTCTTTCTAGTTTTCATCTGTGGAAATTTCCTTTGTCACTGTAATGTTCATTGCGCTATGAAGTATCTAATTGCAGATTTCCAGAAAACTGTGCTAACAAACTGATCACTGAAGAGAAACGTATAACTCTGTGAGTTGCATTCACACATGGCAATGCAGTTTCTCAGAAAGCTTCTCTTTAGTTATTATGTGAGGATAATTCCTTTATCACCATGGGCCCCAATAGGCTCCCAAATATCATTTTGCAGATTACACGAACAGAGTGTTAGCCATCTGCTTCTTTGGGCAGAGGTGGTAACTCTGTGAGATGAACTCACAGATCAGAAAGAAGTTTCTCAGAAAGCTTCTTTCTCATTTTATTGGAAGATGTTTCCATTGGCCCATTGTTTTCAAAGGGATCGGGAATATCTGTTCTCAGATTCCACACAAATAGGGCTAGGCCACGGCCCCACGAAATACAGCTGCAACTTAGTGAGTTGAATTCACACATCACAAAGCGGTTTCTCAGAAAGCTTCCCACTTTAGTAAGACGAGGTTATTTGTGGTCTTGGAGCGCCACCGTGTGTCCTATTGCAGATTCTGCGAAAACTCTGCTAGCAAGTTTCTCAGTGGAAACAATGATGGACATCTGTGGGCTGAATTCACCCACAACAAAGAAGTTTCTGAGAAGGCTTCTCTGCAGGTTTCTCTGAGGATAGTTCCTTATTCAGCATGCGATTCAACGATTCCAAGACATCACATCTGAGATTCCTCAAAATGAGTGCTAGGAAACTGCCCCGAGAAAGGGTGATAGAACACTGTGAAATGAATTCACATATCACAAAGCAGTTTCGCAGAAAGCTTGGTTCCGCTTTCTCTTGGAGTATATTAGTTTTCTCCTTCTATTCTTCAAAGCTATCTGAAATATCACTTCTCGGAATCCACGGAAACAGTCCTAAGAAACGGCCCCAAAAAACACTGGCGTAACTCTGTGAGTTGCATTCACACATGGCAATGCAGTTTCTCACAAAGCTTCTCTTAGTTATTATGTGAGGATAATTCCTTTATCACCATGGGCCCAATAGGCTCCCAAATATCACTTTGCAGATTCCAAAAGAGTGTTAGCAAACTGCTTCTTGAGGCAGAGGTTGTAACTCTGTGAGATGAACTCACAGATCAGAAAGAAGTTTCTCAGAAAGCTTCTTTCACGTTTTGAACGGATGAAATTTCCTTTATCAGCGTAGGCCTCAATGTGATCCAAAGAAGCCCTTCTCAGTTTCCCCAAAGACAGTGTTAATGGACTGCTCCACGAAACATAAGTGTAACTCTGTGAGATGAATTCACACATCACCAAGAAGTTTCTAAGAAAGCTTTTTCTAGTTTTCATCTGTGGAAATTTCCTTTGTCACTGTAATGTTCATTGCGCTGTGAAGTATCTAATTGCAGATTTCCAGAAAACTGTGCTAACAAACTGATCACTGAAGAGAAACGTGTAACTCTGTGAGTTGCATTCACACATGGCAATGCAGTTTCTCAGAAAGCTTCTCCTTAGTTATTATGTGAGGATAATTCCTTTATCACCATGGGCCTCAATAGGCTCCCAAATATCACTTTGCAGATTCCACCAAAAAGTGTTAGCAAACTGCTTCTTAAGGCAGAGGTTGTAACTCTGTGAGATGAACTCACAGATCAGAAAGAACTTTCTCAAAAGCTTCTTTCACGTTTTGAACGGGATGAAATTTCCTTTATCAGCGTAGGCCTCAATGTGATCCAAAGAAGCCCTTCTCAGTTTCCCCAAAGACAGTGTTAATGGACTGCTCCACGAAACATAAGTGTAACTCTGTGAGATGAATTCACACATCACCAAGAAGTTTCTAAGAAAGCTTCTTTCTAGTTTTCATCTGTGGAAATTTCCTTTGTCACTGTAATGTTCATTGCGCTATGAAGTATCTAATTGCAGATTTCCAGAAAACTGTGCTAACAAACTGATCACTGAAGAGAAACGTGTAACTCT
>NW_022144208.1:0-8047 GCF_007565055.1 Rhinopithecus roxellana
CAGATTTCCAGAAAACTGTGCTAACAACAAGATCACAGAAGAGAAACGTGTAACTCTGTGAGTTGCATTCACACATGGCAATGCAGTTTCTCAGAAAGCTTCTCTTTAGTTATTATGTGAGGATATTTCCCTTATCACCATGGGCCCCAATAGGCTCCCAAATATCACTTTGCAGATTCCACGAAAAGAGTGTTAGCAAACTGCTTCTTGAGGCAGAGGTTGTAACTCTGTGAGATGAACTCACAGATCAGAAAGAAGTTTCTCAGAAAGCTTCTTTCACGTTTTGAACGGATGAAATTTCCTTTATCAGCGTAGGCCTCAATGTGATCCAAAGAAGCCCTTCTCAGATTCCTCAAAGACAGTGTTAATGGACTGCTCCACGAAACATAAGTGTAACTCTGTGAGATGAATTCACACATCACCAAGAAGTTTCTAAGAAAGCTTCTTTCTTGTTTTCTTCTGTGGTTATTCCTTTGTCACTGTAATGTTCTTTGCGCTATGAAGTATCTAATTGCAGATTTCCAGAAAACTGTGCTAAAAAACAGATCACAGAAGAGAAACGTGTAACTCTGTGAGTTGCATTCACACATGGCAATGCAGTTTCTCAGAAAGCTTCTCTTTAGTTATTATGTGAGGATATTTCCCTTATCACCATGGGCCCCAATAGGCTCCCAAATATCACTTTGCAGATTCCACGAAAAGAGTGTTAGCAAACTGCTTCTTGAGGCAGAGGTTGTAACTCTGTGAGATGAACTCACAGATCAGAAAGAAGTTTCTCAGAAAGCTTCTTTCACGTTTTGAACGGATGAAATTTCCTTTATCAGCGTAGGCCTCAATGTGATCCAAAGAAGCCCTTCTCAGATTCCTCAAAGACAGTGTTAATGGACTGCTCCACGAAACATAAGTGTAACTCTGTGAGATGAATTCACACATCACCAAGAAGTTTCTAAGAAAGCTTCTTTCTTGTTTTTAGCTGTGGATATTTCCTTTGTCACTGTAATGTTCTTTGCGCTATGAAGTATCTAATTGCAGATTTCCAGAAAACTGTGCTAACAAACAGATCACAGAAGAGAAACGTGTAACTCTGTGAGTTGCATTCACACATGGCAATGCAGTTTCTCAGAAAGCTTCTCTTTAGTTATTATGTGAGGATATTTCCCTTATCACCATGGGCCCCAATAGGCTCCCAAATATCACTTTGCAGATTCCACGAAAAGAGTGTTAGCAAACTGCTTCTTGAGGCAGAGGTTGTAACTCTGTGAGATGAACTCACAGATCAGAAAGAAGTTTCTCAGAAAGCTTCTTTCACGTTTTGAACGGATGAAATTTCCTTTATCAGCGTAGGCCTCATGTGATCCAAAGAAGCCCTTCTCAGATTCCTCAAAGACAGTGTTAATGGACTGCTCCACGAAACATAAGTGTAACTCTGTGAGATTGAATTCACACATCACCAAGAAGTTTCTAAGAAAGCTTCTTTCTTGTTTTCATCTGTGGATATTTTCCTTTGTCACTGTAATGTTCATTGCGCTATGAAGTATCTAATTGCAGATTTCCAGAAAACTGTGCTAACAAACAGATCACAGAAGATGCAACGTGTAACTCTGTGAGTTGCATTCACACATGGCAATGCAGTTCTCAGAAAGCTTCTCTTTAGTTATATGTGAGGATATTTCCCTTATCACCATGGGCCCCAATAGGCTCCCAAATATCACTTTGCAGATTCCACGAAAGAGTGTTAGCAAACTGCTTCTTGAGGCAGAGTTGTAAACTCTGTGAGATGAACTCACAGATCAGAAAGAAGTTTCTCAGAAAGCTTCTTTCACGTTTTGAACGGATTGAAATGATTTCCTTTATCAGCGTAGGCCTCAATGTGATCCAAAGAAGCCCTCTCAGATTCCTCAAAGACAGTGTTAATGGACTGCCTCCACGAAACATAAGTGTAACTCTGTGAGATGAATTCACACATCACCAAGAAGTTTCTAAGAAAGATTCTTTCTTGTTTTCATCTGTGGATATTTCCTTGTCACTGTAATGTTCATTGCGCTATGAAGTATCTAATTGCAGATTTCCAGAAAACTGTGCTAACAAACAGATCACAGAAGAGAAACGTGTAACTCTGTGAGTTGCATTCACACATGGCAATGCAGTTTCTCAGAAAGCTTCTCTTTAGTTATTATGTGAGGATATTTCCCTTATCACCATGGGCCCCAATAGGCTCCCAAATATCACTTTGCAGATTCCACGAAAAGAGTGTTAGCAAACTGCTTCTTGAGGCAGAGGTTGTAACTCTGTGAGATGAACTCACAGATCAGAAAGAAGTTTCTCAGAAAGCTTCTTTCACGTTTGAACGGATGAAATTTCCTTTATCAGCGTAGGCCTCAATGTGATCCAAGAAGCCCTTCTCAGATTCCTCAAAGACAGTGTTAATGGACTGCTCCACGAAACATAAGTGTAACTCTGTGAGATGAATTCACACATCACCAAGAAGTTTCTAAGAAAGCTTCTTTCTTGTTTTCATTCTGTGGATATTCCTTTGTCACTGTAATGTTCATTGCGCTATGAAGTATCTAATTGCAGATTTCCAGAAAAACTGTGCTAACAAACAGATCACAGAAGAGAAACGTGTAACTCTGTGAGTTGCATTCACACATGGCAATGCAGTTTCTCAGGAAAGCTTCTCTTTAGTTATTATGTGAGGATATTTCCCTTATCACCATGGGCCCCAATAGGCTCCCAAATATCACTTTGCAGATTCCACGAAAAGAGTGTTAGCAACTGCTTCTTGAGGCAGAGGTTGTAACTATGTGAGATGAACTCACAGATCAGAAAGAAGTTTCTCAGAAAGCTTCTTTCACGTTTTGAAGGATGAAATTTCCTTATCAGCGTAGGCCTCAATGTGATCAAGAAAGCCCTTCTCAGATTCCTCAAAGACAGTGTTAATGGACTGCTCCACGAAACATAAGTGTAACTCTGTGAGATGAATTCACACATCACAAGAAGTTTCTAAGAAAGCTTCTTTCTTGTTTAATCTGTGGATATTCCTTTGTCACTGTAATGTTCATTGCGCTATGAAGTATCTAATTGCAGATTTCCAGAAAACTGTGCTAACAAACAGATCACAGAAGAGAAACGTGTAACTCTGTGAGTTGCATTCACACATGGCAATGCAGTTTCTCAGAAAGCTTCTCTTTAGTTATTATGTGAGGATATTTCCCTTATCACCATGGGCCCCAATAGGCTCCCAAATATCACTTTGCAGATTCCACGAAAAGAGTGTTAGCAAACTGCTTCTTGAGGCAGAGGTTGTAACTCTGTGAGATGAACTCACAGATCAGAAAGAAGTTTCTCAGAAAGCTTCTTTCACGTTTTTGAACGGATGAAATTTCCTTTATCAGCGTAGGCCTCAATGTGATCCAAAGAAGCCCTTCTCAGATTCCTCAAAGACAGTGTTAATGGACTGCTCCACGAAACATAAGTGTAACTCTGTGAGATGAATTCACACATCACCAAGAAGTTTCTAAGAAAGCTTCTTTCTTGTTTTCATCTGTGGATATTTCCTTTGTCACTGTAATGTTCATTGCGCTATGAAGTATCTAATTGCAGATTTCCAGAAACTGTGCTAACAAACAGATCACAGAAGAAAACGTGTAACTCTTGAGTTGCATCACACATGGCAATGCAGTTTCTCAGAAAGCTTCTCTTTAGTTATTATGTGAGGATATTTCCCCTATCACCATGGGCCCCAATAGGCTCCCAAATATCACTTTGCAGATTCCACGAAAGAGTGTAGCAACTGCTTCTTGAGGCAGAGGTTGTAACTCTGTGAGCTGAACTCACAGATCAGAAAGAAGTTCTCAGAAAGCTTCTTTCACGTTTTGAACGGATGAAATTTCCTTATCAGCGTAGGCCTCAATGTGATCCAAAGAAGCCCCTTCTCAGATTCCTCAAAGACAGTTGTTAATGGACTGCTCCACGAAACATAAGTGTAACTCTGTGAGATGAATTCACACATCACCAAGAAGTTTCTAAGAAAGCTTCTTTCTTGTTTTCATCTGTGGATATTTCCTTTGTCACTGTAATGTTCATTGCGCTATGAAGTATCTAATTGCAGATTCCAGAAAACTGTGCTAACAAAAGATCACAGAAGAGAAACGTGTAACTCTGTGAGTTGCATTCACACATGGCAATGCAGTTTCTCAGAAAGCTTCTCTTTAGTTATTATGTGAGGATATTTCCCTTATCACCATGGGCCCCAATAGGCTCCCAATATCACTTTGCAGATTCCACGAAAAGAGTGTTAGCAAACTGCTTCTTGAGGCAGAGTATTGTAACTCTGTGAGATGAACTCACAGATCAGAAAGAAGTTTCTCAGAAAGCTTCTTTCACGTTTTGAACGGATGAAATTTCCTTTATCAGCGTAGGCCTCAATGTGATCCAAAGAAGCCCTTCTCAGATTCCTCAAAGACAGTGTTAATGGACTCCACGAAACATAAGTGTAACTCTGTGAGATGAATTCACACATCACCAAGAAGTTTCTAAGAAAGCTTCTTTCTGTTTTCATCTGTGGATATTCCTTTGTCACTGTAATGTTCTTGCGCTATGAAGTATCTAATTGCAGATTTCCAAAACTGTGCTAACAAACAGATCACAGAGAGAAACGTGTAACTCTGTGAGTTGCATTCACACATGGCAATGCAGTTTCTCAGAAAGCTTCTCTTTAGTTATTATGTGAGGATATTTCCCTTATCACCATGGGCCCCAATAGGCTCCCAAATATCACTTTGCAGATTCCACGAAAAGAGTGTTAGCAAACTGCTTCTTGAGGCAGAGGTTGTAACTCTGTGAGATGAACTCACAGATCAGAAAGAAGTTTCTCAGAAAGCTTCTTTCACGTTTTGAACGGATGAAATTTCCTTTATCAGCGTAGGCCTCAATGTGATCCAAAGAAGCCCTTCTCAGATTCCTCAAAGACAGTGTTAATGGACTGCTCCACGAAACATAAGTGTAACTCTGTGAGATGAATTCACACACCAAGAAGTTTCTAAGAAAGCTTCTTTCTGTTTTCATCTGTGGATATTTCCTTTGTCACTGTAATGTTCATTGCGCTATGAAGTATCTAATTGCAGATTTCCAGAAAACTGTGCTAACAACAGATCAGAAGAGAAACGTGTAACTCTGTGAGTTGCATTCACACATGGCAATGCAGTTTCTCAGAAAGCTTCTCTTTAGTTATTATGTGAGGATATTTCCCTTATCACCATGGGCCCCAATAGGCTCCCAAATATCACTTTGCAGATTCCACGAAAAGAGTGTTAGCAAACTGCTTCTTGAGGCAGAGGTTGTAACTCTGTGAGATGAACTCACAGATCAGAAAGAAGTTTCTCAGAAAGCTTCTTTCACGTTTTGAACGGATGAAATTTCCTTTATCAGCGTAGGCCTCAATGTGATCCAAAGAAGCCCTTCTCAGATTCCTCAAAGACAGTGTTAATGGACTGCTCCACGAAACATAAGTGTAACTCTGTGAGATGAATTCACACATCACCAAGAAGTTTCTAAGAAAGCTTCTTTCTTGTTTTCATCTGTGGATATTCCTTTGTCACTGTAATGTTCATTGCGCTATGAAGTATCTAATTGCAGATTTCCAGAAAACTGTGCTAACAAAAGATCACAGAAGAGAAACGTGTAACTCTGTGAGTTGCATTCACACTGGCAATGCAGTTTCTCAGAAAGCTTCTCTTTAGTTATTATGTGAGGATATTTCCTTATCACCATGGGCCCCAATAGGCTCCCAAATATCACTTTGCAGATTCCACGAAAAGAGTGTTAGCAAACTGCTTCTTGAGGCAGAGGTTGTAACTCTGTGAGATGAACTCACAGATCAGAAAGAAGTTTCTCAGAAAGCTTCTTTCACGTTTTGAACGGATGAAATTTCCTTTATCAGCGTAGGCCTCAATGTGATCCAAAGAAGCCCTTCTCAGATTCCTCAAAGACAGTGTTAATGGACTGCTCCACGAAACATAAGTGTAACTCTGTGAGATGAATTCACACATCACCAAGAAGTTTCTAAGAAAGCTTCTTTCTTGTTTTCATCTGTGGATATTCCTTTGTCACTGTAATGTTCATTGCTCTATGAAGTATCTAATTGCAGATTTCCAGAAAACTGTGCTAACAAAAAGATCACAGAAGAGAAACGTGTAACTCTGTGAGTTGCATTCACACATGGCAATGCAGTTTCTCAGAAAGCTTCTCTTTAGTTATTATGTGAGGATATTTCCCTTATCACCATGGGCCCCAATAGGCTCCCAAATATCACTTTGCAGATTCCACGAAAAGAGTGTTAGCAAACTGCTTCTTGAGGCAGAGGTTGTAACTCTGTGAGATGAACTCACAGATCAGAAAGAAGTTTCTCAGAAAGCTTCTTTCACGTTTTGAACGGATGAAATTTCCTTTATCAGCGTAGGCCTCAATGTGATCCAAAGAAGCCCTTCTCAGATTCCTCAAAGACAGTGTTAATGGACTGCTCCACGAAACATAAGTGTAACTCTGTGAGATGAATTCACACATCACCAAGAAGTTTCTAAGAAAGCTTCTTTCTGTTTTCATCTGTGGATATTTCCTTTGTCACTGTAATGTTCATTGCGCTATGAAGTATCTAATTGCAGATTTCCAGAAAACTGTGCTAACAAAGATCACAGAAGAGAAACGTGTAACTCTGTGAGTTGCATTCACACATGGCAATGCAGTTTCTCAGAAAGCTTCTCTTTAGTTATTATGTGAGGATATTTCCTTATCACCATGGGCCCCAATAGGCTCCCAAATATCACTTTGCAGATTCCACGAAAAGAGTGTTAGCAAACTGCTTCTTGAGGCAGAGGTTGTAACTCTGTGAGATGAACTCACAGATCAGAAAGAAGTTTCTCAGAAAGCTTCTTTCACGTTTTGAACGGATGAAATTTCCTTTATCAGCGTAGGCCTCAATGTGATCCAAAGAAGCCCTTCTCAGATTCCTCAAAGACAGTGTTAATGGACTGCTCCACGAAACATAAGTGTAACTCTGTGAGATGAATTCACACATCACCAAGAAGTTTCTAAGAAAGCTTCTTTCTTGTTTTCATCTGTGGATATTCCTTTGTCACTGTAATGTTCATTGCGCTATGAAGTATCTAATTGCAGATTTCCAGAAAACTGTGCTAACAAACAGATCACAGAAGAGAAACGTGTAACTCTGTGAGTTGCATTCACACATGGCAATGCAGTTTCTCAGAAAGCTTCTCTTTAGTTATTATGTGAGGATATTTCCTTATCACCATGGGCCCCAATAGGCTCCCAAATATCACTTTGCAGATTCCACGAAAAGAGTGTTAGCAAACTGCTTCTTGAGGCAGAGGTTGTAACTCTGTGAGATGAACTCACAGATCAGAAAGAAGTTTCTCAGAAAGCTTCTTTCACGTTTTGAACGGATGAAATTTCCTTTATCAGCGTAGGCCTCAATGTGATCCAAAGAAGCCCTTCTCAGATTCCTCAAAGACAGTGTTAATGGACTGCTCCACGAAACATAAGTGTAACTCTGTGAGATGAATTCACACATCACCAAGAAGTTTCTAAGAAAGCTTCTTTCTGTTTTCATCTGTGGATATTTCCTTTGTCACTGTAATGTTCATTGCGCTATGAAGTATCTAATTGCAGATTTCCAGAAAACTGTGCTAACAAAGATCACAGAAGAGAAACGTGTAACTCTGTGAGTTGCATTCACATGGCAATGCAGTTTCTCAGAAAGCTTCTCTTTAGTTATTATGTGAGGATATTTCCTTATCACCATGGGCCCCAATAGGCTCCCAAATATCACTTTGCAGATTCCACGAAAAGAGTGTTAGCAAACTGCTTCTTGAGGCAGAGGTTGTAACTCTGTGAGATGAACTCACAGATCAGAAAGAAGTTTCTCAGAAAGCTTCTTTCACGTTTGAACGGATGAAATTTCCTTTATCAGCGTAGGCCTCAATGTGATCCAAAGAAGCCCTTCTCAGATTCCTCAAAGACAGTGTTAATG
>NW_022144209.1:0-5324 GCF_007565055.1 Rhinopithecus roxellana
TGTGAGTTGCATTCACACTTGGCAATTGCAGTTTCTCAGAAAGCTTCTCTTTAGTTATTATGTGAGGATATTCCTTTATCGCCATGGGCCCCAATAGGCTCCCAAATATCACTTTGCAGATTCCACCGAAAAGAGTGTTAGCAAACTGTTCTGAGGCATCGGTTGTAACTCTGTGAGATGAACTCACAGATCAGAAAGAAGTTCTCAGAAGCTCTTTCACGTTTTGAACGATGAAATTTCCTTATCAGCGTAGGCCTCAATGTGATCCAAAGAAGCCCTTCTCAGATTCCTCAAAGACAGTGTTAATGGACTGCTCCACGAAACATAAGTGTAACTCTGCGAGATGAATTCACACATCACCAAGAAGTTTCTAAGAAAGCTTCTTTCTAGTTTTCATCTGTGGATATTTCCTTTGTCACTGTAATGTTCATTGCGCTGTGAAGTATCTAATTGCAGATTTCCAGAAAACTGTGCTAACAAACTGATCACTGAAGAGAAACGTGTAACTCTGTGAGTTGCATTCACACTTGGCAATGCAGTTTCTCAGAAAGCTTCTCTTTAGTTATTATGTGAGGATATTTCCTTTATCACCATGGGCCCCAATAGGCTCCCAAATATCACTTTGCAGATTCCACGAAAGAGTGTTAGCAAACTGCTTCTTGAGGCAGAGGTTGTAACTCTGTGAGATGAACTCACAGATCAGAAAGAAGTTTCTCAGAAAGCTTCTTTCACGTTTTGAACGGATGAAATTTCCTTTATCAGCGTAGGCCTCAATGTGATCCAAAGAAGCCCTTCTCAGATTCCTCAAAGACAGTGTTAATGGACTGCTCCACGAAACATAAGTGTAACTCTGCGAGATGAATTCACACATCACCAAGAAGTTTCTAAGAAAGCTTCTTTCTAGTTTTCATCTGTGGATATTTCCTTTGTCACTGTAATGTTCATTGCGCTGTGAAGTATCTAATTGCAGATTTCCAGAAAACTGTGCTAACAAACTGATCACTGAAGAGAAACGTGTAACTCTGTGAGTTGCATTCACACTTGGCAATGCAGTTTCTCAGAAAGCTTCTCTTTAGTTATTATGTGAGGATATTTCCTTTATCACCATGGGCCCCAATAGGCTCCCAAATATCACTTTGCAGATTCCACGAAAAGAGTGTTAGCAAACTGCTTCTTGAGGCAGAGGTTGTAACTCTGTGAGATGAACTCACAGATCAGAAAGAAGTTTCTCAGAAAGCTTCTTTCACGTTTTGAACGGATGAAATTTCCTTTATCAGCGTAGGCCTCAATGTGATCCAAAGAAGCCCTTCTCAGATTCCTCAAAGACAGTGTTAATGGACTGCTCCACGAAACATAAGTGTAACTCTGCGAGATGAATTCACACATCACCAAGAAGTTTCTAAGAAAGCTTCTTTCTAGTTTTCATCTGTGGATATTTCCTTTGTCACTGTAATGTTCATTGCGCTGTGAAGTATCTAATTGCAGATTTCCAGAAAACTGTGCTAACAAACTGATCACTGAAGAGAAACGTGTAACTCTGTGAGTTGCATTCACACTTGGCAATGCAGTTTCTCAGAAAGCTTCTCTTTAGTTATTATGTGAGGATATTTCCTTTATCACCATGGGCCCCAATAGGCTCCCAAATATCACTTTGCAGATTCCACGAAAAGAGTGTTAGCAAACTGCTTCTTGAGGCAGAGGTTGTAACTCTGTGAGATGAACTCACAGATCAGAAAGAAGTTTCTCAGAAAGCTTCTTTCACGTTTTGAACGGATGAAATTTCCTTTATCAGCGTAGGCCTCAATGTGATCCAAAGAAGCCCTTCTCAGATTCCTCAAAGACAGTGTTAATGGACTGCTCCACGAAACATAAGTGTAACTCTGCGAGATGAATTCACACATCACCAAGAAGTTTCTAAGAAAGCTTCTTTCTAGTTTTCATCTGTGGATATTTCCTTTGTCACTGTAATGTTCATTGCGCTGTGAAGTATCTAATTGCAGATTTCCAGAAAACTGTGCTAACAAACTGATCACTGAAGAGAAACGTGTAACTCTGTGAGTTGCATTCACACTTGGCAATGCAGTTTCTCAGAAAGCTTCTCTTTAGTTATTATGTGAGGATATTTCCTTTATCACCATGGGCCCCAATAGGCTCCCAAATATCACTTTGCAGATTCCACGAAAAGAGTGTTAGCAAACTGCTTCTTGAGGCAGAGGTTGTAACTCTGTGAGATGAACTCACAGATCAGAAAGAAGTTTCTCAGAAAGCTTCTTTCACGTTTTGAACGGATGAAATTTCCTTTATCAGCGTAGGCCTCAATGTGATCCAAAGAAGCCCTTCTCAGATTCCTCAAAGACAGTGTTAATGGACTGCTCCACGAAACATAAGTGTAACTCTGCGAGATGAATTCACACATCACCAAGAAGTTTCTAAGAAAGCTTCTTTCTAGTTTTCATCTGTGGATATTTCCTTTGTCACTGTAATGTTCATTGCGCTGTGAAGTATCTAATTGCAGATTTCCAGAAAACTGTGCTAACAAACTGATCACTGAAGAGAAACGTGTAACTCTGTGAGTTGCATTCACACTTGGCAATGCAGTTTCTCAGAAAGCTTCTCTTTAGTTATTATGTGAGGATATTTCCTTTATCACCATGGGCCCCAATAGGCTCCCAAATATCACTTTGCAGATTCCACGAAAAGAGTGTTAGCAAACTGCTTCTTGAGGCAGAGGTTGTAACTCTGTGAGATGAACTCACAGATCAGAAAGAAGTTTCTCAGAAAGCTTCTTTCACGTTTTGAACGGATGAAATTTCCTTTATCAGCGTAGGCCTCAATGTGATCCAAAGAAGCCCTTCTCAGATTCCTCAAAGACAGTGTTAATGGACTGCTCCACGAAACATAAGTGTAACTCTGCGAGATGAATTCACACATCACCAAGAAGTTTCTAAGAAAGCTTCTTTCTAGTTTTCATCTGTGGATATTTCCTTTGTCACTGTAATGTTCATTGCGCTGTGAAGTATCTAATTGCAGATTTCCAGAAAACTGTGCTAACAAACTGATCACTGAAGAGAAACGTGTAACTCTGTGAGTTGCATTCACACTTGGCAATGCAGTTTCTCAGAAAGCTTCTCTTTAGTTATTATGTGAGGATATTTCCTTTATCACCATGGGCCCCAATAGGCTCCCAAATATCACTTTGCAGATTCCACGAAAAGAGTGTTAGCAAACTGCTTCTTGAGGCAGAGGTTGTAACTCTGTGAGATGAACTCACAGATCAGAAAGAAGTTTCTCAGAAAGCTTCTTTCACGTTTTGAACGGATGAAATTTCCTTTATCAGCGTAGGCCTCAATGTGATCCAAAGAAGCCCTTCTCAGATTCCTCAAAGACAGTGTTAATGGACTGCTCCACGAAACATAAGTGTAACTCTGCGAGATGAATTCACACATCACCAAGAAGTTTCTAAGAAAGCTTCTTTCTAGTTTTCATCTGTGGATATTTCCTTTGTCACTGTAATGTTCATTGCGCTGTGAAGTATCTAATTGCAGATTTCCAGAAAACTGTGCTAACAAACTGATCACTGAAGAGAAACGTGTAACTCTGTGAGTTGCATTCACACTTGGCAATGCAGTTTCTCAGAAAGCTTCTCTTTAGTTATTATGTGAGGATATTTCCTTTATCACCATGGGCCCCAATAGGCTCCCAAATATCACTTTGCAGATTCCACGAAAAGAGTGTTAGCAAACTGCTTCTTGAGGCAGAGGTTGTAACTCTGTGAGATGAACTCACAGATCAGAAAGAAGTTTCTCAGAAAGCTTCTTTCACGTTTTGAACGGATGAAATTTCCTTTATCAGCGTAGGCCTCAATGTGATCCAAAGAAGCCCTTCTCAGATTCCTCAAAGACAGTGTTAATGGACTGCTCCACGAAACATAAGTGTAACTCTGCGAGATGAATTCACACATCACCAAGAAGTTTCTAAGAAAGCTTCTTTCTAGTTTTCATCTGTGGATATTTCCTTTGTCACTGTAATGTTCATTGCGCTGTGAAGTATCTAATTGCAGATTTCCAGAAAACTGTGCTAACAAACTGATCACTGAAGAGAAACGTGTAACTCTGTGAGTTGCATTCACACTTGGCAATGCAGTTTCTCAGAAAGCTTCTCTTTAGTTATTATGTGAGGATATTTCCTTTATCACCATGGGCCCCAATAGGCTCCCAAATATCACTTTGCAGATTCCACGAAAAGAGTGTTAGCAAACTGCTTCTTGAGGCAGAGGTTGTAACTCTGTGAGATGAACTCACAGATCAGAAAGAAGTTTCTCAGAAAGCTTCTTTCACGTTTTGAACGGATGAAATTTCCTTTATCAGCGTAGGCCTCAATGTGATCCAAAGAAGCCCTTCTCAGATTCCTCAAAGACAGTGTTAATGGACTGCTCCACGAAACATAAGTGTAACTCTGCGAGATGAATTCACACATCACCAAGAAGTTTCTAAGAAAGCTTCTTTCTAGTTTTCATCTGTGGATATTTCCTTTGTCACTGTAATGTTCATTGCGCTGTGAAGTATCTAATTGCAGATTTCCAGAAAACTGTGCTAACAAACTGATCACTGAAGAGAAACGTGTAACTCTGTGAGTTGCATTCACACTTGGCAATGCAGTTTCTCAGAAAGCTTCTCTTTAGTTATTATGTGAGGATATTTCCTTTATCACCATGGGCCCCAATAGGCTCCCAAATATCACTTTGCAGATTCCACGAAAAGAGTGTTAGCAAACTGCTTCTTGAGGCAGAGGTTGTAACTCTGTGAGATGAACTCACAGATCAGAAAGAAGTTTCTCAGAAAGCTTCTTTCACGTTTTGAACGGATGAAATTTCCTTTATCAGCGTAGGCCTCAATGTGATCCAAAGAAGCCCTTCTCAGATTCCTCAAAGACAGTGTTAATGGACTGCTCCACGAAACATAAGTGTAACTCTGCGAGATGAATTCACACATCACCAAGAAGTTTCTAAGAAAGCTTCTTTCTAGTTTCATCTGTGATATTTCCTTTGTCACTGTAATGTTCATTGCGCTGTGAAGTATCTAATTGCAGATTTCCAGAAAACTGTGCTAACAAACTGATCACTGAAGAGAAACGTGTAACTCTGTGAGTTGCATTCACACTTGGCAATGCAGTTTCTCAGAAAGCTTCTCTTTAGTTATTATGTGAGGCTATTTCCCTTTATCACCATGGGCCCCAATAGGCTCCCAAATATCACTTTGCAGATTCCACGAAAGAGTGTTAGCAAACTGCTTCTTGAGGCAGAGGTTGTAACTCTGTGAGATGAA
>NW_022144210.1:0-33355 GCF_007565055.1 Rhinopithecus roxellana
GAGATGAATTCACACATCACCAAGAAGTTTCTAAGAAAGCTTCTTTCTAGTTTTCATCTGTGGATATTTCCTTTGTCACTGTAATGTTCATTGCGCTATGAAGTATCTCATTGCAGATTTCCAGAAAACTGTGCTAACAAACTGATCACTGAAGAGAAACGTGTAACTCTGTGAGTTGCATTCACACTTGGCATGCAGTTTCTCAGAAAGCTTCTCTTTAGTTATTATGTGAGGATATTTCCTTTATCACCATGGGCCCCAATAGGCTCCCAAATATCACTTTGCAGATTCCACGAAAAGAGTGTTAGCAAACTGCTTCTTGAGGCAGAGGTTGTAACTCTGTGAGATGAACTCACAGATCAGAAAGAAGTTTCTCAGAAAGCTTCTTTCACGTTTTGAACGGATGAAATTTCCTTTATCAGCGTAGGCCTCAATGTGATCCAAAGAAGCCCTTCTCAGATTCCTCAAAGACAGTGTTAATGGACTGCTCCACGAAACATAAGTGTAACTCTGTGAGATGAATTCACACATCACCAAGAAGTTTCTAAGAAAGCTTCTTTCTAGTTTTCATCTGTGGATATTTCCTTTGTCACTGTAATGTTCATTGCGCTATGAAGTATCTAATTGCAGATTTCCAGAAAACTGTGCTAACAAACTGATCACTGAAGAGAAACGTGTAACTCTGTGAGTTGCATTCACACCTGGCAATGCAGTTTCTCAGAAAGCTTCTCTTTAGTTATTATGTGAGGATATTTCCTTTATCACCATGGGCCCCAATAGGCTCCCAAATATCACTTTGCAGATTCCACGAAAAGAGTGTTAGCAAACTGCTTCTTGAGGCAGAGGTTGTAACTCTGTGAGATGAACTCACAGATCAGAAAGAAGTTTCTCAGAAAGCTTCTTTCACGTTTTGAACGGATGAAATTTCCTTTATCAGCGTAGGCCTCAATGTGATCCAAAGAAGCCCTTCTCAGATTCCTCAAAGACAGTGTTAATGGACTGCTCCACGAAACATAAGTGTAACTCTGTGAGATGAATTCACACATCACCAAGAAGTTTCTAAGAAAGCTTCTTTCTAGTTTTCATCTGTGGATATTTCCTTTGTCACTGTAATGTTCATTGCGCTATGAAGTATCTAATTGCAGATTTCCAGAAAACTGTGCTAACAAACTGATCACTGAAGAGAAACGTGTAACTCTGTGAGTTGCATTCACACCTGGCAATGCAGTTTCTCAGAAAGCTTCTCTTTAGTTATTATGTGAGGATATTTCCTTTATCACCATGGGCCCCAATAGGCTCCCAAATATCACTTTGCAGATTCCACGAAAAGAGTGTTAGCAAACTGCTTCTTGAGGCAGAGGTTGTAACTCTGTGAGATGAACTCACAGATCAGAAAGAAGTTTCTCAGAAAGCTTCTTTCACGTTTTGAACGGATGAAATTTCCTTTATCAGCGTAGGCCTCAATGTGATCCAAAGAAGCCCTTCTCAGATTCCTCAAAGACAGTGTTAATGGACTGCTCCACGAAACATAAGTGTAACTCTGTGAGATGAATTCACACATCACCAAGAAGTTTCTAAGAAAGCTTCTTTCTAGTTTTCATCTGTGGATATTTCCTTTGTCACTGTAATGTTCATTGCGCTATGAAGTATCTAATTGCAGATTTCCAGAAAACTGTGCTAACAAACTGATCACTGAAGAGAAACGTGTAACTCTGTGAGTTGCATTCACACCTGGCAATGCAGTTTCTCAGAAAGCTTCTCTTTAGTTATTATGTGAGGATATTTCCTTTATCACCATGGGCCCCAATAGGCTCCCAAATATCACTTTGCAGATTCCACGAAAAGAGTGTTAGCAAACTGCTTCTTGAGGCAGAGGTTGTAACTCTGTGAGATGAACTCACAGATCAGAAAGAAGTTTCTCAGAAAGCTTCTTTCACGTTTTGAACGGATGAAATTTCCTTTATCAGCGTAGGCCTCAATGTGATCCAAAGAAGCCCTTCTCAGATTCCTCAAAGACAGTGTTAATGGACTGCTCCACGAAACATAAGTGTAACTCTGTGAGATGAATTCACACATCACCAAGAAGTTTCTAAGAAAGCTTCTTTCTAGTTTTCATCTGTGGATATTTCCTTTGTCACTGTAATGTTCATTGCGCTATGAAGTATCTAATTGCAGATTTCCAGAAAACTGTGCTAACAAACTGATCACTGAAGAGAAACGTGTAACTCTGTGAGTTGCATTCACACCTGGCAATGCAGTTTCTCAGAAAGCTTCTCTTTAGTTATTATGTGAGGATATTTCCTTTATCACCATGGGCCCCAATAGGCTCCCAAATATCACTTTGCAGATTCCACGAAAAGAGTGTTAGCAAACTGCTTCTTGAGGCAGAGGTTGTAACTCTGTGAGATGAACTCACAGATCAGAAAGAAGTTTCTCAGAAAGCTTCTTTCACGTTTTGAACGGATGAAATTTCCTTTATCAGCGTAGGCCTCAATGTGATCCAAAGAAGCCCTTCTCAGATTCCTCAAAGACAGTGTTAATGGACTGCTCCACGAAACATAAGTGTAACTCTGTGAGATGAATTCACACATCACCAAGAAGTTTCTAAGAAAGCTTCTTTCTAGTTTTCATCTGTGGATATTTCCTTTGTCACTGTAATGTTCATTGCGCTATGAAGTATCTAATTGCAGATTTCCAGAAAACTGTGCTAACAAACTGATCACTGAAGAGAAACGTGTAACTCTGTGAGTTGCATTCACACCTGGCAATGCAGTTTCTCAGAAAGCTTCTCTTTAGTTATTATGTGAGGATATTTCCTTTATCACCATGGGCCCCAATAGGCTCCCAAATATCACTTTGCAGATTCCACGAAAAGAGTGTTAGCAAACTGCTTCTTGAGGCAGAGGTTGTAACTCTGTGAGATGAACTCACAGATCAGAAAGAAGTTTCTCAGAAAGCTTCTTTCACGTTTTGAACGGATGAAATTTCCTTTATCAGCGTAGGCCTCAATGTGATCCAAAGAAGCCCTTCTCAGATTCCTCAAAGACAGTGTTAATGGACTGCTCCACGAAACATAAGTGTAACTCTGTGAGATGAATTCACACATCACCAAGAAGTTTCTAAGAAAGCTTCTTTCTAGTTTTCATCTGTGGATATTTCCTTTGTCACTGTAATGTTCATTGCGCTATGAAGTATCTAATTGCAGATTTCCAGAAAACTGTGCTAACAAACTGATCACTGAAGAGAAACGTGTAACTCTGTGAGTTGCATTCACACCTGGCAATGCAGTTTCTCAGAAAGCTTCTCTTTAGTTATTATGTGAGGATATTTCCTTTATCACCATGGGCCCCAATAGGCTCCCAAATATCACTTTGCAGATTCCACGAAAAGAGTGTTAGCAAACTGCTTCTTGAGGCAGAGGTTGTAACTCTGTGAGATGAACTCACAGATCAGAAAGAAGTTTCTCAGAAAGCTTCTTTCACGTTTTGAACGGATGAAATTTCCTTTATCAGCGTAGGCCTCAATGTGATCCAAAGAAGCCCTTCTCAGATTCCTCAAAGACAGTGTTAATGGACTGCTCCACGAAACATAAGTGTAACTCTGTGAGATGAATTCACACATCACCAAGAAGTTTCTAAGAAAGCTTCTTTCTAGTTTTCATCTGTGGATATTTCCTTTGTCACTGTAATGTTCATTGCGCTATGAAGTATCTAATTGCAGATTTCCAGAAAACTGTGCTAACAAACTGATCACTGAAGAGAAACGTGTAACTCTGTGAGTTGCATTCACACCTGGCAATGCAGTTTCTCAGAAAGCTTCTCTTTAGTTATTATGTGAGGATATTTCCTTTATCACCATGGGCCCCAATAGGCTCCCAAATATCACTTTGCAGATTCCACGAAAAGAGTGTTAGCAAACTGCTTCTTGAGGCAGAGGTTGTAACTCTGTGAGATGAACTCACAGATCAGAAAGAAGTTTCTCAGAAAGCTTCTTTCACGTTTTGAACGGATGAAATTTCCTTTATCAGCGTAGGCCTCAATGTGATCCAAAGAAGCCCTTCTCAGATTCCTCAAAGACAGTGTTAATGGACTGCTCCACGAAACATAAGTGTAACTCTGTGAGATGAATTCACACATCACCAAGAAGTTTCTAAGAAAGCTTCTTTCTAGTTTTCATCTGTGGATATTTCCTTTGTCACTGTAATGTTCATTGCGCTATGAAGTATCTAATTGCAGATTTCCAGAAAACTGTGCTAACAAACTGATCACTGAAGAGAAACGTGTAACTCTGTGAGTTGCATTCACACCTGGCAATGCAGTTTCTCAGAAAGCTTCTCTTTAGTTATTATGTGAGGATATTTCCTTTATCACCATGGGCCCCAATAGGCTCCCAAATATCACTTTGCAGATTCCACGAAAAGAGTGTTAGCAAACTGCTTCTTGAGGCAGAGGTTGTAACTCTGTGAGATGAACTCACAGATCAGAAAGAAGTTTCTCAGAAAGCTTCTTTCACGTTTTGAACGGATGAAATTTCCTTTATCAGCGTAGGCCTCAATGTGATCCAAAGAAGCCCTTCTCAGATTCCTCAAAGACAGTGTTAATGGACTGCTCCACGAAACATAAGTGTAACTCTGTGAGATGAATTCACACATCACCAAGAAGTTTCTAAGAAAGCTTCTTTCTAGTTTTCATCTGTGGATATTTCCTTTGTCACTGTAATGTTCATTGCGCTATGAAGTATCTAATTGCAGATTTCCAGAAAACTGTGCTAACAAACTGATCACTGAAGAGAAACGTGTAACTCTGTGAGTTGCATTCACACCTGGCAATGCAGTTTCTCAGAAAGCTTCTCTTTAGTTATTATGTGAGGATATTTCCTTTATCACCATGGGCCCCAATAGGCTCCCAAATATCACTTTGCAGATTCCACGAAAAGAGTGTTAGCAAACTGCTTCTTGAGGCAGAGGTTGTAACTCTGTGAGATGAACTCACAGATCAGAAAGAAGTTTCTCAGAAAGCTTCTTTCACGTTTTGAACGGATGAAATTTCCTTTATCAGCGTAGGCCTCAATGTGATCCAAAGAAGCCCTTCTCAGATTCCTCAAAGACAGTGTTAATGGACTGCTCCACGAAACATAAGTGTAACTCTGTGAGATGAATTCACACATCACCAAGAAGTTTCTAAGAAAGCTTCTTTCTAGTTTTCATCTGTGGATATTTCCTTTGTCACTGTAATGTTCATTGCGCTATGAAGTATCTAATTGCAGATTTCCAGAAAACTGTGCTAACAAACTGATCACTGAAGAGAAACGTGTAACTCTGTGAGTTGCATTCACACCTGGCAATGCAGTTTCTCAGAAAGCTTCTCTTTAGTTATTATGTGAGGATATTTCCTTTATCACCATGGGCCCCAATAGGCTCCCAAATATCACTTTGCAGATTCCACGAAAAGAGTGTTAGCAAACTGCTTCTTGAGGCAGAGGTTGTAACTCTGTGAGATGAACTCACAGATCAGAAAGAAGTTTCTCAGAAAGCTTCTTTCACGTTTTGAACGGATGAAATTTCCTTTATCAGCGTAGGCCTCAATGTGATCCAAAGAAGCCCTTCTCAGATTCCTCAAAGACAGTGTTAATGGACTGCTCCACGAAACATAAGTGTAACTCTGTGAGATGAATTCACACATCACCAAGAAGTTTCTAAGAAAGCTTCTTTCTAGTTTTCATCTGTGGATATTTCCTTTGTCACTGTAATGTTCATTGCGCTATGAAGTATCTAATTGCAGATTTCCAGAAAACTGTGCTAACAAACTGATCACTGAAGAGAAACGTGTAACTCTGTGAGTTGCATTCACACCTGGCAATGCAGTTTCTCAGAAAGCTTCTCTTTAGTTATTATGTGAGGATATTTCCTTTATCACCATGGGCCCCAATAGGCTCCCAAATATCACTTTGCAGATTCCACGAAAAGAGTGTTAGCAAACTGCTTCTTGAGGCAGAGGTTGTAACTCTGTGAGATGAACTCACAGATCAGAAAGAAGTTTCTCAGAAAGCTTCTTTCACGTTTTGAACGGATGAAATTTCCTTTATCAGCGTAGGCCTCAATGTGATCCAAAGAAGCCCTTCTCAGATTCCTCAAAGACAGTGTTAATGGACTGCTCCACGAAACATAAGTGTAACTCTGTGAGATGAATTCACACATCACCAAGAAGTTTCTAAGAAAGCTTCTTTCTAGTTTTCATCTGTGGATATTTCCTTTGTCACTGTAATGTTCATTGCGCTATGAAGTATCTAATTGCAGATTTCCAGAAAACTGTGCTAACAAACTGATCACTGAAGAGAAACGTGTAACTCTGTGAGTTGCATTCACACCTGGCAATGCAGTTTCTCAGAAAGCTTCTCTTTAGTTATTATGTGAGGATATTTCCTTTATCACCATGGGCCCCAATAGGCTCCCAAATATCACTTTGCAGATTCCACGAAAAGAGTGTTAGCAAACTGCTTCTTGAGGCAGAGGTTGTAACTCTGTGAGATGAACTCACAGATCAGAAAGAAGTTTCTCAGAAAGCTTCTTTCACGTTTTGAACGGATGAAATTTCCTTTATCAGCGTAGGCCTCAATGTGATCCAAAGAAGCCCTTCTCAGATTCCTCAAAGACAGTGTTAATGGACTGCTCCACGAAACATAAGTGTAACTCTGTGAGATGAATTCACACATCACCAAGAAGTTTCTAAGAAAGCTTCTTTCTAGTTTTCATCTGTGGATATTTCCTTTGTCACTGTAATGTTCATTGCGCTATGAAGTATCTAATTGCAGATTTCCAGAAAACTGTGCTAACAAACTGATCACTGAAGAGAAACGTGTAACTCTGTGAGTTGCATTCACACCTGGCAATGCAGTTTCTCAGAAAGCTTCTCTTTAGTTATTATGTGAGGATATTTCCTTTATCACCATGGGCCCCAATAGGCTCCCAAATATCACTTTGCAGATTCCACGAAAAGAGTGTTAGCAAACTGCTTCTTGAGGCAGAGGTTGTAACTCTGTGAGATGAACTCACAGATCAGAAAGAAGTTTCTCAGAAAGCTTCTTTCACGTTTTGAACGGATGAAATTTCCTTTATCAGCGTAGGCCTCAATGTGATCCAAAGAAGCCCTTCTCAGATTCCTCAAAGACAGTGTTAATGGACTGCTCCACGAAACATAAGTGTAACTCTGTGAGATGAATTCACACATCACCAAGAAGTTTCTAAGAAAGCTTCTTTCTAGTTTTCATCTGTGGATATTTCCTTTGTCACTGTAATGTTCATTGCGCTATGAAGTATCTAATTGCAGATTTCCAGAAAACTGTGCTAACAAACTGATCACTGAAGAGAAACGTGTAACTCTGTGAGTTGCATTCACACCTGGCAATGCAGTTTCTCAGAAAGCTTCTCTTTAGTTATTATGTGAGGATATTTCCTTTATCACCATGGGCCCCAATAGGCTCCCAAATATCACTTTGCAGATTCCACGAAAAGAGTGTTAGCAAACTGCTTCTTGAGGCAGAGGTTGTAACTCTGTGAGATGAACTCACAGATCAGAAAGAAGTTTCTCAGAAAGCTTCTTTCACGTTTTGAACGGATGAAATTTCCTTTATCAGCGTAGGCCTCAATGTGATCCAAAGAAGCCCTTCTCAGATTCCTCAAAGACAGTGTTAATGGACTGCTCCACGAAACATAAGTGTAACTCTGTGAGATGAATTCACACATCACCAAGAAGTTTCTAAGAAAGCTTCTTTCTAGTTTTCATCTGTGGATATTTCCTTTGTCACTGTAATGTTCATTGCGCTATGAAGTATCTAATTGCAGATTTCCAGAAAACTGTGCTAACAAACTGATCACTGAAGAGAAACGTGTAACTCTGTGAGTTGCATTCACACCTGGCAATGCAGTTTCTCAGAAAGCTTCTCTTTAGTTATTATGTGAGGATATTTCCTTTATCACCATGGGCCCCAATAGGCTCCCAAATATCACTTTGCAGATTCCACGAAAAGAGTGTTAGCAAACTGCTTCTTGAGGCAGAGGTTGTAACTCTGTGAGATGAACTCACAGATCAGAAAGAAGTTTCTCAGAAAGCTTCTTTCACGTTTTGAACGGATGAAATTTCCTTTATCAGCGTAGGCCTCAATGTGATCCAAAGAAGCCCTTCTCAGATTCCTCAAAGACAGTGTTAATGGACTGCTCCACGAAACATAAGTGTAACTCTGTGAGATGAATTCACACATCACCAAGAAGTTTCTAAGAAAGCTTCTTTCTAGTTTTCATCTGTGGATATTTCCTTTGTCACTGTAATGTTCATTGCGCTATGAAGTATCTAATTGCAGATTTCCAGAAAACTGTGCTAACAAACTGATCACTGAAGAGAAACGTGTAACTCTGTGAGTTGCATTCACACCTGGCAATGCAGTTTCTCAGAAAGCTTCTCTTTAGTTATTATGTGAGGATATTTCCTTTATCACCATGGGCCCCAATAGGCTCCCAAATATCACTTTGCAGATTCCACGAAAAGAGTGTTAGCAAACTGCTTCTTGAGGCAGAGGTTGTAACTCTGTGAGATGAACTCACAGATCAGAAAGAAGTTTCTCAGAAAGCTTCTTTCACGTTTTGAACGGATGAAATTTCCTTTATCAGCGTAGGCCTCAATGTGATCCAAAGAAGCCCTTCTCAGATTCCTCAAAGACAGTGTTAATGGACTGCTCCACGAAACATAAGTGTAACTCTGTGAGATGAATTCACACATCACCAAGAAGTTTCTAAGAAAGCTTCTTTCTAGTTTTCATCTGTGGATATTTCCTTTGTCACTGTAATGTTCATTGCGCTATGAAGTATCTAATTGCAGATTTCCAGAAAACTGTGCTAACAAACTGATCACTGAAGAGAAACGTGTAACTCTGTGAGTTGCATTCACACCTGGCAATGCAGTTTCTCAGAAAGCTTCTCTTTAGTTATTATGTGAGGATATTTCCTTTATCACCATGGGCCCCAATAGGCTCCCAAATATCACTTTGCAGATTCCACGAAAAGAGTGTTAGCAAACTGCTTCTTGAGGCAGAGGTTGTAACTCTGTGAGATGAACTCACAGATCAGAAAGAAGTTTCTCAGAAAGCTTCTTTCACGTTTTGAACGGATGAAATTTCCTTTATCAGCGTAGGCCTCAATGTGATCCAAAGAAGCCCTTCTCAGATTCCTCAAAGACAGTGTTAATGGACTGCTCCACGAAACATAAGTGTAACTCTGTGAGATGAATTCACACATCACCAAGAAGTTTCTAAGAAAGCTTCTTTCTAGTTTTCATCTGTGGATATTTCCTTTGTCACTGTAATGTTCATTGCGCTATGAAGTATCTAATTGCAGATTTCCAGAAAACTGTGCTAACAAACTGATCACTGAAGAGAAACGTGTAACTCTGTGAGTTGCATTCACACCTGGCAATGCAGTTTCTCAGAAAGCTTCTCTTTAGTTATTATGTGAGGATATTTCCTTTATCACCATGGGCCCCAATAGGCTCCCAAATATCACTTTGCAGATTCCACGAAAAGAGTGTTAGCAAACTGCTTCTTGAGGCAGAGGTTGTAACTCTGTGAGATGAACTCACAGATCAGAAAGAAGTTTCTCAGAAAGCTTCTTTCACGTTTTGAACGGATGAAATTTCCTTTATCAGCGTAGGCCTCAATGTGATCCAAAGAAGCCCTTCTCAGATTCCTCAAAGACAGTGTTAATGGACTGCTCCACGAAACATAAGTGTAACTCTGTGAGATGAATTCACACATCACCAAGAAGTTTCTAAGAAAGCTTCTTTCTAGTTTTCATCTGTGGATATTTCCTTTGTCACTGTAATGTTCATTGCGCTATGAAGTATCTAATTGCAGATTTCCAGAAAACTGTGCTAACAAACTGATCACTGAAGAGAAACGTGTAACTCTGTGAGTTGCATTCACACCTGGCAATGCAGTTTCTCAGAAAGCTTCTCTTTAGTTATTATGTGAGGATATTTCCTTTATCACCATGGGCCCCAATAGGCTCCCAAATATCACTTTGCAGATTCCACGAAAAGAGTGTTAGCAAACTGCTTCTTGAGGCAGAGGTTGTAACTCTGTGAGATGAACTCACAGATCAGAAAGAAGTTTCTCAGAAAGCTTCTTTCACGTTTTGAACGGATGAAATTTCCTTTATCAGCGTAGGCCTCAATGTGATCCAAAGAAGCCCTTCTCAGATTCCTCAAAGACAGTGTTAATGGACTGCTCCACGAAACATAAGTGTAACTCTGTGAGATGAATTCACACATCACCAAGAAGTTTCTAAGAAAGCTTCTTTCTAGTTTTCATCTGTGGATATTTCCTTTGTCACTGTAATGTTCATTGCGCTATGAAGTATCTAATTGCAGATTTCCAGAAAACTGTGCTAACAAACTGATCACTGAAGAGAAACGTGTAACTCTGTGAGTTGCATTCACACCTGGCAATGCAGTTTCTCAGAAAGCTTCTCTTTAGTTATTATGTGAGGATATTTCCTTTATCACCATGGGCCCCAATAGGCTCCCAAATATCACTTTGCAGATTCCACGAAAAGAGTGTTAGCAAACTGCTTCTTGAGGCAGAGGTTGTAACTCTGTGAGATGAACTCACAGATCAGAAAGAAGTTTCTCAGAAAGCTTCTTTCACGTTTTGAACGGATGAAATTTCCTTTATCAGCGTAGGCCTCAATGTGATCCAAAGAAGCCCTTCTCAGATTCCTCAAAGACAGTGTTAATGGACTGCTCCACGAAACATAAGTGTAACTCTGTGAGATGAATTCACACATCACCAAGAAGTTTCTAAGAAAGCTTCTTTCTAGTTTTCATCTGTGGATATTTCCTTTGTCACTGTAATGTTCATTGCGCTATGAAGTATCTAATTGCAGATTTCCAGAAAACTGTGCTAACAAACTGATCACTGAAGAGAAACGTGTAACTCTGTGAGTTGCATTCACACCTGGCAATGCAGTTTCTCAGAAAGCTTCTCTTTAGTTATTATGTGAGGATATTTCCTTTATCACCATGGGCCCCAATAGGCTCCCAAATATCACTTTGCAGATTCCACGAAAAGAGTGTTAGCAAACTGCTTCTTGAGGCAGAGGTTGTAACTCTGTGAGATGAACTCACAGATCAGAAAGAAGTTTCTCAGAAAGCTTCTTTCACGTTTTGAACGGATGAAATTTCCTTTATCAGCGTAGGCCTCAATGTGATCCAAAGAAGCCCTTCTCAGATTCCTCAAAGACAGTGTTAATGGACTGCTCCACGAAACATAAGTGTAACTCTGTGAGATGAATTCACACATCACCAAGAAGTTTCTAAGAAAGCTTCTTTCTAGTTTTCATCTGTGGATATTTCCTTTGTCACTGTAATGTTCATTGCGCTATGAAGTATCTAATTGCAGATTTCCAGAAAACTGTGCTAACAAACTGATCACTGAAGAGAAACGTGTAACTCTGTGAGTTGCATTCACACCTGGCAATGCAGTTTCTCAGAAAGCTTCTCTTTAGTTATTATGTGAGGATATTTCCTTTATCACCATGGGCCCCAATAGGCTCCCAAATATCACTTTGCAGATTCCACGAAAAGAGTGTTAGCAAACTGCTTCTTGAGGCAGAGGTTGTAACTCTGTGAGATGAACTCACAGATCAGAAAGAAGTTTCTCAGAAAGCTTCTTTCACGTTTTGAACGGATGAAATTTCCTTTATCAGCGTAGGCCTCAATGTGATCCAAAGAAGCCCTTCTCAGATTCCTCAAAGACAGTGTTAATGGACTGCTCCACGAAACATAAGTGTAACTCTGTGAGATGAATTCACACATCACCAAGAAGTTTCTAAGAAAGCTTCTTTCTAGTTTTCATCTGTGGATATTTCCTTTGTCACTGTAATGTTCATTGCGCTATGAAGTATCTAATTGCAGATTTCCAGAAAACTGTGCTAACAAACTGATCACTGAAGAGAAACGTGTAACTCTGTGAGTTGCATTCACACCTGGCAATGCAGTTTCTCAGAAAGCTTCTCTTTAGTTATTATGTGAGGATATTTCCTTTATCACCATGGGCCCCAATAGGCTCCCAAATATCACTTTGCAGATTCCACGAAAAGAGTGTTAGCAAACTGCTTCTTGAGGCAGAGGTTGTAACTCTGTGAGATGAACTCACAGATCAGAAAGAAGTTTCTCAGAAAGCTTCTTTCACGTTTTGAACGGATGAAATTTCCTTTATCAGCGTAGGCCTCAATGTGATCCAAAGAAGCCCTTCTCAGATTCCTCAAAGACAGTGTTAATGGACTGCTCCACGAAACATAAGTGTAACTCTGTGAGATGAATTCACACATCACCAAGAAGTTTCTAAGAAAGCTTCTTTCTAGTTTTCATCTGTGGATATTTCCTTTGTCACTGTAATGTTCATTGCGCTATGAAGTATCTAATTGCAGATTTCCAGAAAACTGTGCTAACAAACTGATCACTGAAGAGAAACGTGTAACTCTGTGAGTTGCATTCACACCTGGCAATGCAGTTTCTCAGAAAGCTTCTCTTTAGTTATTATGTGAGGATATTTCCTTTATCACCATGGGCCCCAATAGGCTCCCAAATATCACTTTGCAGATTCCACGAAAAGAGTGTTAGCAAACTGCTTCTTGAGGCAGAGGTTGTAACTCTGTGAGATGAACTCACAGATCAGAAAGAAGTTTCTCAGAAAGCTTCTTTCACGTTTTGAACGGATGAAATTTCCTTTATCAGCGTAGGCCTCAATGTGATCCAAAGAAGCCCTTCTCAGATTCCTCAAAGACAGTGTTAATGGACTGCTCCACGAAACATAAGTGTAACTCTGTGAGATGAATTCACACATCACCAAGAAGTTTCTAAGAAAGCTTCTTTCTAGTTTTCATCTGTGGATATTTCCTTTGTCACTGTAATGTTCATTGCGCTATGAAGTATCTAATTGCAGATTTCCAGAAAACTGTGCTAACAAACTGATCACTGAAGAGAAACGTGTAACTCTGTGAGTTGCATTCACACCTGGCAATGCAGTTTCTCAGAAAGCTTCTCTTTAGTTATTATGTGAGGATATTTCCTTTATCACCATGGGCCCCAATAGGCTCCCAAATATCACTTTGCAGATTCCACGAAAAGAGTGTTAGCAAACTGCTTCTTGAGGCAGAGGTTGTAACTCTGTGAGATGAACTCACAGATCAGAAAGAAGTTTCTCAGAAAGCTTCTTTCACGTTTTGAACGGATGAAATTTCCTTTATCAGCGTAGGCCTCAATGTGATCCAAAGAAGCCCTTCTCAGATTCCTCAAAGACAGTGTTAATGGACTGCTCCACGAAACATAAGTGTAACTCTGTGAGATGAATTCACACATCACCAAGAAGTTTCTAAGAAAGCTTCTTTCTAGTTTTCATCTGTGGATATTTCCTTTGTCACTGTAATGTTCATTGCGCTATGAAGTATCTAATTGCAGATTTCCAGAAAACTGTGCTAACAAACTGATCACTGAAGAGAAACGTGTAACTCTGTGAGTTGCATTCACACCTGGCAATGCAGTTTCTCAGAAAGCTTCTCTTTAGTTATTATGTGAGGATATTTCCTTTATCACCATGGGCCCCAATAGGCTCCCAAATATCACTTTGCAGATTCCACGAAAAGAGTGTTAGCAAACTGCTTCTTGAGGCAGAGGTTGTAACTCTGTGAGATGAACTCACAGATCAGAAAGAAGTTTCTCAGAAAGCTTCTTTCACGTTTTGAACGGATGAAATTTCCTTTATCAGCGTAGGCCTCAATGTGATCCAAAGAAGCCCTTCTCAGATTCCTCAAAGACAGTGTTAATGGACTGCTCCACGAAACATAAGTGTAACTCTGTGAGATGAATTCACACATCACCAAGAAGTTTCTAAGAAAGCTTCTTTCTAGTTTTCATCTGTGGATATTTCCTTTGTCACTGTAATGTTCATTGCGCTATGAAGTATCTAATTGCAGATTTCCAGAAAACTGTGCTAACAAACTGATCACTGAAGAGAAACGTGTAACTCTGTGAGTTGCATTCACACCTGGCAATGCAGTTTCTCAGAAAGCTTCTCTTTAGTTATTATGTGAGGATATTTCCTTTATCACCATGGGCCCCAATAGGCTCCCAAATATCACTTTGCAGATTCCACGAAAAGAGTGTTAGCAAACTGCTTCTTGAGGCAGAGGTTGTAACTCTGTGAGATGAACTCACAGATCAGAAAGAAGTTTCTCAGAAAGCTTCTTTCACGTTTTGAACGGATGAAATTTCCTTTATCAGCGTAGGCCTCAATGTGATCCAAAGAAGCCCTTCTCAGATTCCTCAAAGACAGTGTTAATGGACTGCTCCACGAAACATAAGTGTAACTCTGTGAGATGAATTCACACATCACCAAGAAGTTTCTAAGAAAGCTTCTTTCTAGTTTTCATCTGTGGATATTTCCTTTGTCACTGTAATGTTCATTGCGCTATGAAGTATCTAATTGCAGATTTCCAGAAAACTGTGCTAACAAACTGATCACTGAAGAGAAACGTGTAACTCTGTGAGTTGCATTCACACCTGGCAATGCAGTTTCTCAGAAAGCTTCTCTTTAGTTATTATGTGAGGATATTTCCTTTATCACCATGGGCCCCAATAGGCTCCCAAATATCACTTTGCAGATTCCACGAAAAGAGTGTTAGCAAACTGCTTCTTGAGGCAGAGGTTGTAACTCTGTGAGATGAACTCACAGATCAGAAAGAAGTTTCTCAGAAAGCTTCTTTCACGTTTTGAACGGATGAAATTTCCTTTATCAGCGTAGGCCTCAATGTGATCCAAAGAAGCCCTTCTCAGATTCCTCAAAGACAGTGTTAATGGACTGCTCCACGAAACATAAGTGTAACTCTGTGAGATGAATTCACACATCACCAAGAAGTTTCTAAGAAAGCTTCTTTCTAGTTTTCATCTGTGGATATTTCCTTTGTCACTGTAATGTTCATTGCGCTATGAAGTATCTAATTGCAGATTTCCAGAAAACTGTGCTAACAAACTGATCACTGAAGAGAAACGTGTAACTCTGTGAGTTGCATTCACACCTGGCAATGCAGTTTCTCAGAAAGCTTCTCTTTAGTTATTATGTGAGGATATTTCCTTTATCACCATGGGCCCCAATAGGCTCCCAAATATCACTTTGCAGATTCCACGAAAAGAGTGTTAGCAAACTGCTTCTTGAGGCAGAGGTTGTAACTCTGTGAGATGAACTCACAGATCAGAAAGAAGTTTCTCAGAAAGCTTCTTTCACGTTTTGAACGGATGAAATTTCCTTTATCAGCGTAGGCCTCAATGTGATCCAAAGAAGCCCTTCTCAGATTCCTCAAAGACAGTGTTAATGGACTGCTCCACGAAACATAAGTGTAACTCTGTGAGATGAATTCACACATCACCAAGAAGTTTCTAAGAAAGCTTCTTTCTAGTTTTCATCTGTGGATATTTCCTTTGTCACTGTAATGTTCATTGCGCTATGAAGTATCTAATTGCAGATTTCCAGAAAACTGTGCTAACAAACTGATCACTGAAGAGAAACGTGTAACTCTGTGAGTTGCATTCACACCTGGCAATGCAGTTTCTCAGAAAGCTTCTCTTTAGTTATTATGTGAGGATATTTCCTTTATCACCATGGGCCCCAATAGGCTCCCAAATATCACTTTGCAGATTCCACGAAAAGAGTGTTAGCAAACTGCTTCTTGAGGCAGAGGTTGTAACTCTGTGAGATGAACTCACAGATCAGAAAGAAGTTTCTCAGAAAGCTTCTTTCACGTTTTGAACGGATGAAATTTCCTTTATCAGCGTAGGCCTCAATGTGATCCAAAGAAGCCCTTCTCAGATTCCTCAAAGACAGTGTTAATGGACTGCTCCACGAAACATAAGTGTAACTCTGTGAGATGAATTCACACATCACCAAGAAGTTTCTAAGAAAGCTTCTTTCTAGTTTTCATCTGTGGATATTTCCTTTGTCACTGTAATGTTCATTGCGCTATGAAGTATCTAATTGCAGATTTCCAGAAAACTGTGCTAACAAACTGATCACTGAAGAGAAACGTGTAACTCTGTGAGTTGCATTCACACCTGGCAATGCAGTTTCTCAGAAAGCTTCTCTTTAGTTATTATGTGAGGATATTTCCTTTATCACCATGGGCCCCAATAGGCTCCCAAATATCACTTTGCAGATTCCACGAAAAGAGTGTTAGCAAACTGCTTCTTGAGGCAGAGGTTGTAACTCTGTGAGATGAACTCACAGATCAGAAAGAAGTTTCTCAGAAAGCTTCTTTCACGTTTTGAACGGATGAAATTTCCTTTATCAGCGTAGGCCTCAATGTGATCCAAAGAAGCCCTTCTCAGATTCCTCAAAGACAGTGTTAATGGACTGCTCCACGAAACATAAGTGTAACTCTGTGAGATGAATTCACACATCACCAAGAAGTTTCTAAGAAAGCTTCTTTCTAGTTTTCATCTGTGGATATTTCCTTTGTCACTGTAATGTTCATTGCGCTATGAAGTATCTAATTGCAGATTTCCAGAAAACTGTGCTAACAAACTGATCACTGAAGAGAAACGTGTAACTCTGTGAGTTGCATTCACACCTGGCAATGCAGTTTCTCAGAAAGCTTCTCTTTAGTTATTATGTGAGGATATTTCCTTTATCACCATGGGCCCCAATAGGCTCCCAAATATCACTTTGCAGATTCCACGAAAAGAGTGTTAGCAAACTGCTTCTTGAGGCAGAGGTTGTAACTCTGTGAGATGAACTCACAGATCAGAAAGAAGTTTCTCAGAAAGCTTCTTTCACGTTTTGAACGGATGAAATTTCCTTTATCAGCGTAGGCCTCAATGTGATCCAAAGAAGCCCTTCTCAGATTCCTCAAAGACAGTGTTAATGGACTGCTCCACGAAACATAAGTGTAACTCTGTGAGATGAATTCACACATCACCAAGAAGTTTCTAAGAAAGCTTCTTTCTAGTTTTCATCTGTGGATATTTCCTTTGTCACTGTAATGTTCATTGCGCTATGAAGTATCTAATTGCAGATTTCCAGAAAACTGTGCTAACAAACTGATCACTGAAGAGAAACGTGTAACTCTGTGAGTTGCATTCACACCTGGCAATGCAGTTTCTCAGAAAGCTTCTCTTTAGTTATTATGTGAGGATATTTCCTTTATCACCATGGGCCCCAATAGGCTCCCAAATATCACTTTGCAGATTCCACGAAAAGAGTGTTAGCAAACTGCTTCTTGAGGCAGAGGTTGTAACTCTGTGAGATGAACTCACAGATCAGAAAGAAGTTTCTCAGAAAGCTTCTTTCACGTTTTGAACGGATGAAATTTCCTTTATCAGCGTAGGCCTCAATGTGATCCAAAGAAGCCCTTCTCAGATTCCTCAAAGACAGTGTTAATGGACTGCTCCACGAAACATAAGTGTAACTCTGTGAGATGAATTCACACATCACCAAGAAGTTTCTAAGAAAGCTTCTTTCTAGTTTTCATCTGTGGATATTTCCTTTGTCACTGTAATGTTCATTGCGCTATGAAGTATCTAATTGCAGATTTCCAGAAAACTGTGCTAACAAACTGATCACTGAAGAGAAACGTGTAACTCTGTGAGTTGCATTCACACCTGGCAATGCAGTTTCTCAGAAAGCTTCTCTTTAGTTATTATGTGAGGATATTTCCTTTATCACCATGGGCCCCAATAGGCTCCCAAATATCACTTTGCAGATTCCACGAAAAGAGTGTTAGCAAACTGCTTCTTGAGGCAGAGGTTGTAACTCTGTGAGATGAACTCACAGATCAGAAAGAAGTTTCTCAGAAAGCTTCTTTCACGTTTTGAACGGATGAAATTTCCTTTATCAGCGTAGGCCTCAATGTGATCCAAAGAAGCCCTTCTCAGATTCCTCAAAGACAGTGTTAATGGACTGCTCCACGAAACATAAGTGTAACTCTGTGAGATGAATTCACACATCACCAAGAAGTTTCTAAGAAAGCTTCTTTCTAGTTTTCATCTGTGGATATTTCCTTTGTCACTGTAATGTTCATTGCGCTATGAAGTATCTAATTGCAGATTTCCAGAAAACTGTGCTAACAAACTGATCACTGAAGAGAAACGTGTAACTCTGTGAGTTGCATTCACACCTGGCAATGCAGTTTCTCAGAAAGCTTCTCTTTAGTTATTATGTGAGGATATTTCCTTTATCACCATGGGCCCCAATAGGCTCCCAAATATCACTTTGCAGATTCCACGAAAAGAGTGTTAGCAAACTGCTTCTTGAGGCAGAGGTTGTAACTCTGTGAGATGAACTCACAGATCAGAAAGAAGTTTCTCAGAAAGCTTCTTTCACGTTTTGAACGGATGAAATTTCCTTTATCAGCGTAGGCCTCAATGTGATCCAAAGAAGCCCTTCTCAGATTCCTCAAAGACAGTGTTAATGGACTGCTCCACGAAACATAAGTGTAACTCTGTGAGATGAATTCACACATCACCAAGAAGTTTCTAAGAAAGCTTCTTTCTAGTTTTCATCTGTGGATATTTCCTTTGTCACTGTAATGTTCATTGCGCTATGAAGTATCTAATTGCAGATTTCCAGAAAACTGTGCTAACAAACTGATCACTGAAGAGAAACGTGTAACTCTGTGAGTTGCATTCACACCTGGCAATGCAGTTTCTCAGAAAGCTTCTCTTTAGTTATTATGTGAGGATATTTCCTTTATCACCATGGGCCCCAATAGGCTCCCAAATATCACTTTGCAGATTCCACGAAAAGAGTGTTAGCAAACTGCTTCTTGAGGCAGAGGTTGTAACTCTGTGAGATGAACTCACAGATCAGAAAGAAGTTTCTCAGAAAGCTTCTTTCACGTTTTGAACGGATGAAATTTCCTTTATCAGCGTAGGCCTCAATGTGATCCAAAGAAGCCCTTCTCAGATTCCTCAAAGACAGTGTTAATGGACTGCTCCACGAAACATAAGTGTAACTCTGTGAGATGAATTCACACATCACCAAGAAGTTTCTAAGAAAGCTTCTTTCTAGTTTTCATCTGTGGATATTTCCTTTGTCACTGTAATGTTCATTGCGCTATGAAGTATCTAATTGCAGATTTCCAGAAAACTGTGCTAACAAACTGATCACTGAAGAGAAACGTGTAACTCTGTGAGTTGCATTCACACCTGGCAATGCAGTTTCTCAGAAAGCTTCTCTTTAGTTATTATGTGAGGATATTTCCTTTATCACCATGGGCCCCAATAGGCTCCCAAATATCACTTTGCAGATTCCACGAAAAGAGTGTTAGCAAACTGCTTCTTGAGGCAGAGGTTGTAACTCTGTGAGATGAACTCACAGATCAGAAAGAAGTTTCTCAGAAAGCTTCTTTCACGTTTTGAACGGATGAAATTTCCTTTATCAGCGTAGGCCTCAATGTGATCCAAAGAAGCCCTTCTCAGATTCCTCAAAGACAGTGTTAATGGACTGCTCCACGAAACATAAGTGTAACTCTGTGAGATGAATTCACACATCACCAAGAAGTTTCTAAGAAAGCTTCTTTCTAGTTTTCATCTGTGGATATTTCCTTTGTCACTGTAATGTTCATTGCGCTATGAAGTATCTAATTGCAGATTTCCAGAAAACTGTGCTAACAAACTGATCACTGAAGAGAAACGTGTAACTCTGTGAGTTGCATTCACACCTGGCAATGCAGTTTCTCAGAAAGCTTCTCTTTAGTTATTATGTGAGGATATTTCCTTTATCACCATGGGCCCCAATAGGCTCCCAAATATCACTTTGCAGATTCCACGAAAAGAGTGTTAGCAAACTGCTTCTTGAGGCAGAGGTTGTAACTCTGTGAGATGAACTCACAGATCAGAAAGAAGTTTCTCAGAAAGCTTCTTTCACGTTTTGAACGGATGAAATTTCCTTTATCAGCGTAGGCCTCAATGTGATCCAAAGAAGCCCTTCTCAGATTCCTCAAAGACAGTGTTAATGGACTGCTCCACGAAACATAAGTGTAACTCTGTGAGATGAATTCACACATCACCAAGAAGTTTCTAAGAAAGCTTCTTTCTAGTTTTCATCTGTGGATATTTCCTTTGTCACTGTAATGTTCATTGCGCTATGAAGTATCTAATTGCAGATTTCCAGAAAACTGTGCTAACAAACTGATCACTGAAGAGAAACGTGTAACTCTGTGAGTTGCATTCACACCTGGCAATGCAGTTTCTCAGAAAGCTTCTCTTTAGTTATTATGTGAGGATATTTCCTTTATCACCATGGGCCCCAATAGGCTCCCAAATATCACTTTGCAGATTCCACGAAAAGAGTGTTAGCAAACTGCTTCTTGAGGCAGAGGTTGTAACTCTGTGAGATGAACTCACAGATCAGAAAGAAGTTTCTCAGAAAGCTTCTTTCACGTTTTGAACGGATGAAATTTCCTTTATCAGCGTAGGCCTCAATGTGATCCAAAGAAGCCCTTCTCAGATTCCTCAAAGACAGTGTTAATGGACTGCTCCACGAAACATAAGTGTAACTCTGTGAGATGAATTCACACATCACCAAGAAGTTTCTAAGAAAGCTTCTTTCTAGTTTTCATCTGTGGATATTTCCTTTGTCACTGTAATGTTCATTGCGCTATGAAGTATCTAATTGCAGATTTCCAGAAAACTGTGCTAACAAACTGATCACTGAAGAGAAACGTGTAACTCTGTGAGTTGCATTCACACCTGGCAATGCAGTTTCTCAGAAAGCTTCTCTTTAGTTATTATGTGAGGATATTTCCTTTATCACCATGGGCCCCAATAGGCTCCCAAATATCACTTTGCAGATTCCACGAAAAGAGTGTTAGCAAACTGCTTCTTGAGGCAGAGGTTGTAACTCTGTGAGATGAACTCACAGATCAGAAAGAAGTTTCTCAGAAAGCTTCTTTCACGTTTTGAACGGATGAAATTTCCTTTATCAGCGTAGGCCTCAATGTGATCCAAAGAAGCCCTTCTCAGATTCCTCAAAGACAGTGTTAATGGACTGCTCCACGAAACATAAGTGTAACTCTGTGAGATGAATTCACACATCACCAAGAAGTTTCTAAGAAAGCTTCTTTCTAGTTTTCATCTGTGGATATTTCCTTTGTCACTGTAATGTTCATTGCGCTATGAAGTATCTAATTGCAGATTTCCAGAAAACTGTGCTAACAAACTGATCACTGAAGAGAAACGTGTAACTCTGTGAGTTGCATTCACACCTGGCAATGCAGTTTCTCAGAAAGCTTCTCTTTAGTTATTATGTGAGGATATTTCCTTTATCACCATGGGCCCCAATAGGCTCCCAAATATCACTTTGCAGATTCCACGAAAAGAGTGTTAGCAAACTGCTTCTTGAGGCAGAGGTTGTAACTCTGTGAGATGAACTCACAGATCAGAAAGAAGTTTCTCAGAAAGCTTCTTTCACGTTTTGAACGGATGAAATTTCCTTTATCAGCGTAGGCCTCAATGTGATCCAAAGAAGCCCTTCTCAGATTCCTCAAAGACAGTGTTAATGGACTGCTCCACGAAACATAAGTGTAACTCTGTGAGATGAATTCACACATCACCAAGAAGTTTCTAAGAAAGCTTCTTTCTAGTTTTCATCTGTGGATATTTCCTTTGTCACTGTAATGTTCATTGCGCTATGAAGTATCTAATTGCAGATTTCCAGAAAACTGTGCTAACAAACTGATCACTGAAGAGAAACGTGTAACTCTGTGAGTTGCATTCACACCTGGCAATGCAGTTTCTCAGAAAGCTTCTCTTTAGTTATTATGTGAGGATATTTCCTTTATCACCATGGGCCCCAATAGGCTCCCAAATATCACTTTGCAGATTCCACGAAAAGAGTGTTAGCAAACTGCTTCTTGAGGCAGAGGTTGTAACTCTGTGAGATGAACTCACAGATCAGAAAGAAGTTTCTCAGAAAGCTTCTTTCACGTTTTGAACGGATGAAATTTCCTTTATCAGCGTAGGCCTCAATGTGATCCAAAGAAGCCCTTCTCAGATTCCTCAAAGACAGTGTTAATGGACTGCTCCACGAAACATAAGTGTAACTCTGTGAGATGAATTCACACATCACCAAGAAGTTTCTAAGAAAGCTTCTTTCTAGTTTTCATCTGTGGATATTTCCTTTGTCACTGTAATGTTCATTGCGCTATGAAGTATCTAATTGCAGATTTCCAGAAAACTGTGCTAACAAACTGATCACTGAAGAGAAACGTGTAACTCTGTGAGTTGCATTCACACCTGGCAATGCAGTTTCTCAGAAAGCTTCTCTTTAGTTATTATGTGAGGATATTTCCTTTATCACCATGGGCCCCAATAGGCTCCCAAATATCACTTTGCAGATTCCACGAAAAGAGTGTTAGCAAACTGCTTCTTGAGGCAGAGGTTGTAACTCTGTGAGATGAACTCACAGATCAGAAAGAAGTTTCTCAGAAAGCTTCTTTCACGTTTTGAACGGATGAAATTTCCTTTATCAGCGTAGGCCTCAATGTGATCCAAAGAAGCCCTTCTCAGATTCCTCAAAGACAGTGTTAATGGACTGCTCCACGAAACATAAGTGTAACTCTGTGAGATGAATTCACACATCACCAAGAAGTTTCTAAGAAAGCTTCTTTCTAGTTTTCATCTGTGGATATTTCCTTTGTCACTGTAATGTTCATTGCGCTATGAAGTATCTAATTGCAGATTTCCAGAAAACTGTGCTAACAAACTGATCACTGAAGAGAAACGTGTAACTCTGTGAGTTGCATTCACACCTGGCAATGCAGTTTCTCAGAAAGCTTCTCTTTAGTTATTATGTGAGGATATTTCCTTTATCACCATGGGCCCCAATAGGCTCCCAAATATCACTTTGCAGATTCCACGAAAAGAGTGTTAGCAAACTGCTTCTTGAGGCAGAGGTTGTAACTCTGTGAGATGAACTCACAGATCAGAAAGAAGTTTCTCAGAAAGCTTCTTTCACGTTTTGAACGGATGAAATTTCCTTTATCAGCGTAGGCCTCAATGTGATCCAAAGAAGCCCTTCTCAGATTCCTCAAAGACAGTGTTAATGGACTGCTCCACGAAACATAAGTGTAACTCTGTGAGATGAATTCACACATCACCAAGAAGTTTCTAAGAAAGCTTCTTTCTAGTTTTCATCTGTGGATATTTCCTTTGTCACTGTAATGTTCATTGCGCTATGAAGTATCTAATTGCAGATTTCCAGAAAACTGTGCTAACAAACTGATCACTGAAGAGAAACGTGTAACTCTGTGAGTTGCATTCACACCTGGCAATGCAGTTTCTCAGAAAGCTTCTCTTTAGTTATTATGTGAGGATATTTCCTTTATCACCATGGGCCCCAATAGGCTCCCAAATATCACTTTGCAGATTCCACGAAAAGAGTGTTAGCAAACTGCTTCTTGAGGCAGAGGTTGTAACTCTGTGAGATGAACTCACAGATCAGAAAGAAGTTTCTCAGAAAGCTTCTTTCACGTTTTGAACGGATGAAATTTCCTTTATCAGCGTAGGCCTCAATGTGATCCAAAGAAGCCCTTCTCAGATTCCTCAAAGACAGTGTTAATGGACTGCTCCACGAAACATAAGTGTAACTCTGTGAGATGAATTCACACATCACCAAGAAGTTTCTAAGAAAGCTTCTTTCTAGTTTTCATCTGTGGATATTTCCTTTGTCACTGTAATGTTCATTGCGCTATGAAGTATCTAATTGCAGATTTCCAGAAAACTGTGCTAACAAACTGATCACTGAAGAGAAACGTGTAACTCTGTGAGTTGCATTCACACCTGGCAATGCAGTTTCTCAGAAAGCTTCTCTTTAGTTATTATGTGAGGATATTTCCTTTATCACCATGGGCCCCAATAGGCTCCCAAATATCACTTTGCAGATTCCACGAAAAGAGTGTTAGCAAACTGCTTCTTGAGGCAGAGGTTGTAACTCTGTGAGATGAACTCACAGATCAGAAAGAAGTTTCTCAGAAAGCTTCTTTCACGTTTTGAACGGATGAAATTTCCTTTATCAGCGTAGGCCTCAATGTGATCCAAAGAAGCCCTTCTCAGATTCCTCAAAGACAGTGTTAATGGACTGCTCCACGAAACATAAGTGTAACTCTGTGAGATGAATTCACACATCACCAAGAAGTTTCTAAGAAAGCTTCTTTCTAGTTTTCATCTGTGGATATTTCCTTTGTCACTGTAATGTTCATTGCGCTATGAAGTATCTAATTGCAGATTTCCAGAAAACTGTGCTAACAAACTGATCACTGAAGAGAAACGTGTAACTCTGTGAGTTGCATTCACACCTGGCAATGCAGTTTCTCAGAAAGCTTCTCTTTAGTTATTATGTGAGGATATTTCCTTTATCACCATGGGCCCCAATAGGCTCCCAAATATCACTTTGCAGATTCCACGAAAAGAGTGTTAGCAAACTGCTTCTTGAGGCAGAGGTTGTAACTCTGTGAGATGAACTCACAGATCAGAAAGAAGTTTCTCAGAAAGCTTCTTTCACGTTTTGAACGGATGAAATTTCCTTTATCAGCGTAGGCCTCAATGTGATCCAAAGAAGCCCTTCTCAGATTCCTCAAAGACAGTGTTAATGGACTGCTCCACGAAACATAAGTGTAACTCTGTGAGATGAATTCACACATCACCAAGAAGTTTCTAAGAAAGCTTCTTTCTAGTTTTCATCTGTGGATATTTCCTTTGTCACTGTAATGTTCATTGCGCTATGAAGTATCTAATTGCAGATTTCCAGAAAACTGTGCTAACAAACTGATCACTGAAGAGAAACGTGTAACTCTGTGAGTTGCATTCACACCTGGCAATGCAGTTTCTCAGAAAGCTTCTCTTTAGTTATTATGTGAGGATATTTCCTTTATCACCATGGGCCCCAATAGGCTCCCAAATATCACTTTGCAGATTCCACGAAAAGAGTGTTAGCAAACTGCTTCTTGAGGCAGAGGTTGTAACTCTGTGAGATGAACTCACAGATCAGAAAGAAGTTTCTCAGAAAGCTTCTTTCACGTTTTGAACGGATGAAATTTCCTTTATCAGCGTAGGCCTCAATGTGATCCAAAGAAGCCCTTCTCAGATTCCTCAAAGACAGTGTTAATGGACTGCTCCACGAAACATAAGTGTAACTCTGTGAGATGAATTCACACATCACCAAGAAGTTTCTAAGAAAGCTTCTTTCTAGTTTTCATCTGTGGATATTTCCTTTGTCACTGTAATGTTCATTGCGCTATGAAGTATCTAATTGCAGATTTCCAGAAAACTGTGCTAACAAACTGATCACTGAAGAGAAACGTGTAACTCTGTGAGTTGCATTCACACCTGGCAATGCAGTTTCTCAGAAAGCTTCTCTTTAGTTATTATGTGAGGATATTTCCTTTATCACCATGGGCCCCAATAGGCTCCCAAATATCACTTTGCAGATTCCACGAAAAGAGTGTTAGCAAACTGCTTCTTGAGGCAGAGGTTGTAACTCTGTGAGATGAACTCACAGATCAGAAAGAAGTTTCTCAGAAAGCTTCTTTCACGTTTTGAACGGATGAAATTTCCTTTATCAGCGTAGGCCTCAATGTGATCCAAAGAAGCCCTTCTCAGATTCCTCAAAGACAGTGTTAATGGACTGCTCCACGAAACATAAGTGTAACTCTGTGAGATGAATTCACACATCACCAAGAAGTTTCTAAGAAAGCTTCTTTCTAGTTTTCATCTGTGGATATTTCCTTTGTCACTGTAATGTTCATTGCGCTATGAAGTATCTAATTGCAGATTTCCAGAAAACTGTGCTAACAAACTGATCACTGAAGAGAAACGTGTAACTCTGTGAGTTGCATTCACACCTGGCAATGCAGTTTCTCAGAAAGCTTCTCTTTAGTTATTATGTGAGGATATTTCCTTTATCACCATGGGCCCCAATAGGCTCCCAAATATCACTTTGCAGATTCCACGAAAAGAGTGTTAGCAAACTGCTTCTTGAGGCAGAGGTTGTAACTCTGTGAGATGAACTCACAGATCAGAAAGAAGTTTCTCAGAAAGCTTCTTTCACGTTTTGAACGGATGAAATTTCCTTTATCAGCGTAGGCCTCAATGTGATCCAAAGAAGCCCTTCTCAGATTCCTCAAAGACAGTGTTAATGGACTGCTCCACGAAACATAAGTGTAACTCTGTGAGATGAATTCACACATCACCAAGAAGTTTCTAAGAAAGCTTCTTTCTAGTTTTCATCTGTGGATATTTCCTTTGTCACTGTAATGTTCATTGCGCTATGAAGTATCTAATTGCAGATTTCCAGAAAACTGTGCTAACAAACTGATCACTGAAGAGAAACGTGTAACTCTGTGAGTTGCATTCACACCTGGCAATGCAGTTTCTCAGAAAGCTTCTCTTTAGTTATTATGTGAGGATATTTCCTTTATCACCATGGGCCCCAATAGGCTCCCAAATATCACTTTGCAGATTCCACGAAAAGAGTGTTAGCAAACTGCTTCTTGAGGCAGAGGTTGTAACTCTGTGAGATGAACTCACAGATCAGAAAGAAGTTTCTCAGAAAGCTTCTTTCACGTTTTGAACGGATGAAATTTCCTTTATCAGCGTAGGCCTCAATGTGATCCAAAGAAGCCCTTCTCAGATTCCTCAAAGACAGTGTTAATGGACTGCTCCACGAAACATAAGTGTAACTCTGTGAGATGAATTCACACATCACCAAGAAGTTTCTAAGAAAGCTTCTTTCTAGTTTTCATCTGTGGATATTTCCTTTGTCACTGTAATGTTCATTGCGCTATGAAGTATCTAATTGCAGATTTCCAGAAAACTGTGCTAACAAACTGATCACTGAAGAGAAACGTGTAACTCTGTGAGTTGCATTCACACCTGGCAATGCAGTTTCTCAGAAAGCTTCTCTTTAGTTATTATGTGAGGATATTTCCTTTATCACCATGGGCCCCAATAGGCTCCCAAATATCACTTTGCAGATTCCACGAAAAGAGTGTTAGCAAACTGCTTCTTGAGGCAGAGGTTGTAACTCTGTGAGATGAACTCACAGATCAGAAAGAAGTTTCTCAGAAAGCTTCTTTCACGTTTTGAACGGATGAAATTTCCTTTATCAGCGTAGGCCTCAATGTGATCCAAAGAAGCCCTTCTCAGATTCCTCAAAGACAGTGTTAATGGACTGCTCCACGAAACATAAGTGTAACTCTGTGAGATGAATTCACACATCACCAAGAAGTTTCTAAGAAAGCTTCTTTCTAGTTTTCATCTGTGGATATTTCCTTTGTCACTGTAATGTTCATTGCGCTATGAAGTATCTAATTGCAGATTTCCAGAAAACTGTGCTAACAAACTGATCACTGAAGAGAAACGTGTAACTCTGTGAGTTGCATTCACACCTGGCAATGCAGTTTCTCAGAAAGCTTCTCTTTAGTTATTATGTGAGGATATTTCCTTTATCACCATGGGCCCCAATAGGCTCCCAAATATCACTTTGCAGATTCCACGAAAAGAGTGTTAGCAAACTGCTTCTTGAGGCAGAGGTTGTAACTCTGTGAGATGAACTCACAGATCAGAAAGAAGTTTCTCAGAAAGCTTCTTTCACGTTTTGAACGGATGAAATTTCCTTTATCAGCGTAGGCCTCAATGTGATCCAAAGAAGCCCTTCTCAGATTCCTCAAAGACAGTGTTAATGGACTGCTCCACGAAACATAAGTGTAACTCTGTGAGATGAATTCACACATCACCAAGAAGTTTCTAAGAAAGCTTCTTTCTAGTTTTCATCTGTGGATATTTCCTTTGTCACTGTAATGTTCATTGCGCTATGAAGTATCTAATTGCAGATTTCCAGAAAACTGTGCTAACAAACTGATCACTGAAGAGAAACGTGTAACTCTGTGAGTTGCATTCACACCTGGCAATGCAGTTTCTCAGAAAGCTTCTCTTTAGTTATTATGTGAGGATATTTCCTTTATCACCATGGGCCCCAATAGGCTCCCAAATATCACTTTGCAGATTCCACGAAAAGAGTGTTAGCAAACTGCTTCTTGAGGCAGAGGTTGTAACTCTGTGAGATGAACTCACAGATCAGAAAGAAGTTTCTCAGAAAGCTTCTTTCACGTTTTGAACGGATGAAATTTCCTTTATCAGCGTAGGCCTCAATGTGATCCAAAGAAGCCCTTCTCAGATTCCTCAAAGACAGTGTTAATGGACTGCTCCACGAAACATAAGTGTAACTCTGTGAGATGAATTCACACATCACCAAGAAGTTTCTAAGAAAGCTTCTTTCTAGTTTTCATCTGTGGATATTTCCTTTGTCACTGTAATGTTCATTGCGCTATGAAGTATCTAATTGCAGATTTCCAGAAAACTGTGCTAACAAACTGATCACTGAAGAGAAACGTGTAACTCTGTGAGTTGCATTCACACCTGGCAATGCAGTTTCTCAGAAAGCTTCTCTTTAGTTATTATGTGAGGATATTTCCTTTATCACCATGGGCCCCAATAGGCTCCCAAATATCACTTTGCAGATTCCACGAAAAGAGTGTTAGCAAACTGCTTCTTGAGGCAGAGGTTGTAACTCTGTGAGATGAACTCACAGATCAGAAAGAAGTTTCTCAGAAAGCTTCTTTCACGTTTTGAACGGATGAAATTTCCTTTATCAGCGTAGGCCTCAATGTGATCCAAAGAAGCCCTTCTCAGATTCCTCAAAGACAGTGTTAATGGACTGCTCCACGAAACATAAGTGTAACTCTGTGAGATGAATTCACACATCACCAAGAAGTTTCTAAGAAAGCTTCTTTCTAGTTTTCATCTGTGGATATTTCCTTTGTCACTGTAATGTTCATTGCGCTATGAAGTATCTAATTGCAGATTTCCAGAAAACTGTGCTAACAAACTGATCACTGAAGAGAAACGTGTAACTCTGTGAGTTGCATTCACACCTGGCAATGCAGTTTCTCAGAAAGCTTCTCTTTAGTTATTATGTGAGGATATTTCCTTTATCACCATGGGCCCCAATAGGCTCCCAAATATCACTTTGCAGATTCCACGAAAAGAGTGTTAGCAAACTGCTTCTTGAGGCAGAGGTTGTAACTCTGTGAGATGAACTCACAGATCAGAAAGAAGTTTCTCAGAAAGCTTCTTTCACGTTTTGAACGGATGAAATTTCCTTTATCAGCGTAGGCCTCAATGTGATCCAAAGAAGCCCTTCTCAGATTCCTCAAAGACAGTGTTAATGGACTGCTCCACGAAACATAAGTGTAACTCTGTGAGATGAATTCACACATCACCAAGAAGTTTCTAAGAAAGCTTCTTTCTAGTTTTCATCTGTGGATATTTCCTTTGTCACTGTAATGTTCATTGCGCTATGAAGTATCTAATTGCAGATTTCCAGAAAACTGTGCTAACAAACTGATCACTGAAGAGAAACGTGTAACTCTGTGAGTTGCATTCACACCTGGCAATGCAGTTTCTCAGAAAGCTTCTCTTTAGTTATTATGTGAGGATATTTCCTTTATCACCATGGGCCCCAATAGGCTCCCAAATATCACTTTGCAGATTCCACGAAAAGAGTGTTAGCAAACTGCTTCTTGAGGCAGAGGTTGTAACTCTGTGAGATGAACTCACAGATCAGAAAGAAGTTTCTCAGAAAGCTTCTTTCACGTTTTGAACGGATGAAATTTCCTTTATCAGCGTAGGCCTCAATGTGATCCAAAGAAGCCCTTCTCAGATTCCTCAAAGACAGTGTTAATGGACTGCTCCACGAAACATAAGTGTAACTCTGTGAGATGAATTCACACATCACCAAGAAGTTTCTAAGAAAGCTTCTTTCTAGTTTTCATCTGTGGATATTTCCTTTGTCACTGTAATGTTCATTGCGCTATGAAGTATCTAATTGCAGATTTCCAGAAAACTGTGCTAACAAACTGATCACTGAAGAGAAACGTGTAACTCTGTGAGTTGCATTCACACCTGGCAATGCAGTTTCTCAGAAAGCTTCTCTTTAGTTATTATGTGAGGATATTTCCTTTATCACCATGGGCCCCAATAGGCTCCCAAATATCACTTTGCAGATTCCACGAAAAGAGTGTTAGCAAACTGCTTCTTGAGGCAGAGGTTGTAACTCTGTGAGATGAACTCACAGATCAGAAAGAAGTTTCTCAGAAAGCTTCTTTCACGTTTTGAACGGATGAAATTTCCTTTATCAGCGTAGGCCTCAATGTGATCCAAAGAAGCCCTTCTCAGATTCCTCAAAGACAGTGTTAATGGACTGCTCCACGAAACATAAGTGTAACTCTGTGAGATGAATTCACACATCACCAAGAAGTTTCTAAGAAAGCTTCTTTCTAGTTTTCATCTGTGGATATTTCCTTTGTCACTGTAATGTTCATTGCGCTATGAAGTATCTAATTGCAGATTTCCAGAAAACTGTGCTAACAAACTGATCACTGAAGAGAAACGTGTAACTCTGTGAGTTGCATTCACACCTGGCAATGCAGTTTCTCAGAAAGCTTCTCTTTAGTATTATGTGAGGATATTTCCTTTATCACCATGGGCCCCAATAGGCTCCCAAATATCACTTTGCAGATTCCACGAAAAGAGTGTTAGCAAACTGCTTCTTGAGGCAGAGGTTGTAACTCTGTGAGATGAACTCACAGATCAGAAAGAAGTTTCTCAGAAAGCTTCTTTCACGTTTTGAACGGATGAAATTTCCTTTATCAGCGTAGGCCTCAATGTGATCCAAAGAAGCCCTTCTCAGATTCCTCAAAGACAGTGTTAATGGACTGCTCCACGAAACATAAGTGTAACTCTGTGAGATGAATTCACACATCACCAAGAAGTTTCTAAGAAAGCTTCTTTCTAGTTTTCATCTGTGGATATTTCCTTTGTCACTGTAATGTTCATTGCGCTATGAAGTATCTAATTGCAGATTTCCAGAAAACTGTGCTAACAAACTGATCACTGAAGAGAAACGTGTAACTCTGTGAGTTGCATTCACACCTGGCAATGCAGTTTCTCAGAAAGCTTCTCTTTAGTTATTATGTGAGGATATTTCCTTTATCACCATGGGCCCCAATAGGCTCCCAAATATCACTTTGCAGATTCCACGAAAAGAGTGTTAGCAAACTGCTTCTTGAGGCAGAGGTTGTAACTCTGTGAGATGAACTCACAGATCAGAAAGAAGTTTCTCAGAAAGCTTCTTTCACGTTTTGAACGGATGAAATTTCCTTTATCAGCGTAGGCCTCAATGTGATCCAAAGAAGCCCTTCTCAGATTCCTCAAAGACAGTGTTAATGGACTGCTCCACGAAACATAAGTGTAACTCTGTGAGATGAATTCACACATCACCAAGAAGTTTCTAAGAAAGCTTCTTTCTAGTTTTCATCTGTGGATATTTCCTTTGTCACTGTAATGTTCATTGCGCTATGAAGTATCTAATTGCAGATTTCCAGAAAACTGTGCTAACAAACTGATCACTGAAGAGAAACGTGTAACTCTGTGAGTTGCATTCACACCTGGCAATGCAGTTTCTCAGAAAGCTTCTCTTTAGTTATTATGTGAGGATATTTCCTTTATCACCATGGGCCCCAATAGGCTCCCAAATATCACTTTGCAGATTCCACGAAAAGAGTGTTAGCAAACTGCTTCTTGAGGCAGAGGTTGTAACTCTGTGAGATGAACTCACAGATCAGAAAGAAGTTTCTCAGAAAGCTTCTTTCACGTTTTGAACGGATGAAATTTCCTTTATCAGCGTAGGCCTCAATGTGATCCAAAGAAGCCCTTCTCAGATTCCTCAAAGACAGTGTTAATGGACTGCTCCACGAAACATAAGTGTAACTCTGTGAGATGAATTCACACATCACCAAGAAGTTTCTAAGAAAGCTTCTTTCTAGTTTTCATCTGTGGATATTTCCTTTGTCACTGTAATGTTCATTGCGCTATGAAGTATCTAATTGCAGATTTCCAGAAAACTGTGCTAACAAACTGATCACTGAAGAGAAACGTGTAACTCTGTGAGTTGCATTCACACCTGGCAATGCAGTTTCTCAGAAAGCTTCTCTTTAGTTATTATGTGAGGATATTTCCTTTATCACCATGGGCCCCAATAGGCTCCCAAATATCACTTTGCAGATTCCACGAAAAGAGTGTTAGCAAACTGCTTCTTGAGGCAGAGGTTGTAACTCTGTGAGATGAACTCACAGATCAGAAAGAAGTTTCTCAGAAAGCTTCTTTCACGTTTTGAACGGATGAAATTTCCTTTATCAGCGTAGGCCTCAATGTGATCCAAAGAAGCCCTTCTCAGATTCCTCAAAGACAGTGTTAATGGACTGCTCCACGAAACATAAGTGTAACTCTGTGAGATGAATTCACACATCACCAAGAAGTTTCTAAGAAAGCTTCTTTCTAGTTTTCATCTGTGGATATTTCCTTTGTCACTGTAATGTTCATTGCGCTATGAAGTATCTAATTGCAGATTTCCAGAAAACTGTGCTAACAAACTGATCACTGAAGAGAAACGTGTAACTCTGTGAGTTGCATTCACACCTGGCAATGCAGTTTCTCAGAAAGCTTCTCTTTAGTTATTATGTGAGGATATTTCCTTTATCACCATGGGCCCCAATAGGCTCCCAAATATCACTTTGCAGATTCCACGAAAAGAGTGTTAGCAAACTGCTTCTTGAGGCAGAGGTTGTAACTCTGTGAGATGAACTCACAGATCAGAAAGAAGTTTCTCAGAAAGCTTCTTTCACGTTTTGAACGGATGAAATTTCCTTTATCAGCGTAGGCCTCAATGTGATCCAAAGAAGCCCTTCTCAGATTCCTCAAAGACAGTGTTAATGGACTGCTCCACGAAACATAAGTGTAACTCTGTGAGATGAATTCACACATCACCAAGAAGTTTCTAAGAAAGCTTCTTTCTAGTTTTCATCTGTGGATATTTCCTTTGTCACTGTAATGTTCATTGCGCTATGAAGTATCTAATTGCAGATTTCCAGAAAACTGTGCTAACAAACTGATCACTGAAGAGAAACGTGTAACTCTGTGAGTTGCATTCACACCTGGCAATGCAGTTTCTCAGAAAGCTTCTCTTTAGTTATTATGTGAGGATATTTCCTTTATCACCATGGGCCCCAATAGGTCCCAAATATCACTTTGCAGATTACACGAAAAGAGTGTTAGCAAACTGCTTTTTGAGGCAGAGGTTGTAACTCTGTGAGATGAACTCACAGATCAGAAAGAAGTTTCTCAGAAAGCTTCTTTCACGTTTT
>NW_022144211.1:0-1512 GCF_007565055.1 Rhinopithecus roxellana
GTGGATATTTCCTTTTTCGCTGTAATGTTCATTGCGCTATGAAGTATCTAATTGCGGATTTCCAGAAAACGGTGCTAACAAACTGATCACTGAAGAGAAACGTGTAACTCTGTGAGTTGCATTCACACTTGGCAATGCAGTTTCTCAGAAACTTCTCTTTAGTTATTATGTGAGGATATTTCCTTTATCACCATGGGCCCCAATAGGCTCCCAAATATCACTTTGCAGATTCCACGAAAAGAGTCTTAGCACACTGCTTCTTGAGGCAGAGGTTGTAACTCTGTGAGATGAACTCCCAGATCAGAAAGAAGTTTCTCAGAAACCTTCTTTCACGTTTTGAACGGATGAAATTTCCTTTATCAGCGTAGGCCTCAATGTGATCCAAAGAAGCCCTTCTCAGATTCCTCAAAGACAGTGTTAATGGCCTGCTCCACGAAACACAAGTGTAACTCTTTGAGAAGAATTCACACATCACCAAGATGTTTCTAAGAAAGTTTCTTTCTAGTTTTCATCTGTGGATATTTCCTTTTCACGTAATGTTCATTGCGCTATGAAGTATCTAATTGCAGATTTCCAGAAAACTGTGCTAACAAACTGATCACTGAAGAGAAAACGTGTAACTCTGTGAGTTGCATTCACACATGGCAATGCAGTTTCTCAGAAAGCTTCTCTTTATTATTATGTGAGGATAATTCCTTTATCACCATGGGCCCCAATAGGCTCCCAAATATCACTTTGCAGATTCCACGAAAAGAGTTTAGCAAACTTCTTCTTGAGGCAGAGGTTGTAACTCTGTGAGATGAACTCACAGATCAGAAAGAAGTTTCTCAGAAAGCTTCTTTCACGTTTGAACGATGAAATTTCCTTTATCAGCGTATGCTCAATGATCCAAAGAAGCCCTTCTCAGATTCCTCAAGCCAGTCTTAATGACTGCTCCACGAAACATAAGTGTAACTCTGTGAGATGAATTCACACATCACCAAGAAGTTTCTAAGAAAGCTTCTTTCTAGTTTTCATCTGTGGATATTTCCTTTTTCGCTGTAATGTTCATTGCGCTATGAAGTATCTAATTGCGGATTTCCAGAAAACGGTGCTAACAAACTGATCACTGAAGAGAAACGTGTAACTCTGTGAGTTGCATTCACACTTGGCAATGCAGTTTCTCAGAAACTTCTCTTTAGTTATTATGTGAGGATATTTCCTTTATCACCATGGGCCCCAATAGGTCCCAAATATCACTTTGCAGATTACACGAAAAGAGTGTTAGCAAACTGCTTTTTGAGGCAGAGGTTGTAACTCTGTGAGATGAACTCACAGATCAGAAAGAAGTTTCTCAGAAAGCTTCTTTCACGTTTTCAACGAAGAAATTTCCTTATCAGCGTAGGCCTCAATGTGATCCAAAGAAGTCCTTCTCAGATTCCTCAAAGACGGTGTTAATGGCCTGCTCACGAAACATAAGTGTAACTGTGAGACGAATTCACACATCACCAAGAAGTTTCTAAGAAAGCTTCT
>NW_022144212.1:0-2410 GCF_007565055.1 Rhinopithecus roxellana
ACCCACAATATAGAATTTCTGAGAAGGCTTCTCTGCAGTTTCTCTGAGGATAGTTCCTTATTCAGCATGCGATTCATGATTCCAAGACATCACATCTGAGATTCCTCAATATGAGTGCTAGGAAACAACACCGAGAAAGGGTGATAGAACACTGTGAAATGAATTCACATATCACAAAGCAGTTTCTCAGAAAGCTTGGTTCTGCTTTCTCTTGGAGGATAATATTTTCTCCTTCTATTCTTCAAAGCTATCTGAAATATCACTTCTCAGAATCCATGGAAACAGTCCCGAAGAAACGGCTCAAAAAACACTGGCGTAACTCTGTGAGTTGCATTCACACATGGCAATGCAGTTTTCTTCTCAGAAAGCTTCTCTTTAGTTATTATGTGAGGATATTTGCTTTATCAATGGGCCCCAAAAGACTCCCAATATCACTTTGCAGATTCCACGAAGAGAGTGTTAGCAAACTGCTTCTTGAGGCAGAGTTTGTACCTCTGTGAGAAGAACTCACAGATCAGAAGAAGTTTTCTCAGAAAGCTTCTTTCACGTTTGAACGGATGAAATTTCCTTATCAGCGTAGGCCTCAATGTGATCCAAAGAAGCCCTTCTCAGTTTTCCCCAAAGACAGTGTTAACGGACTGCTCCACGAACATAAGTGTACTCTGTGAGATGAATTCACACATCACCAACAAGTTTCTAAGAAACTTCTTTCTCTAGTTTTCATCTGTGGATATTTCCTTTGTCACGTAATGTTCATTGCGCTATGAAGTATCTAATTGCAGATTTCCAGAAACTGTGCTAACAAACTGATCAATGGAGAACGTGTAACTCTGGGAGTTGCATTCACACATGGCAATGCAGTTTCTCAGAAGCTTCTCTTTAGTATTTATGTGAGGATATTTGCTTTATCACCATGGGCCTCAATAGACTCCCAAATATCACTTTGCAGATTCCACGAAGAGAGTGTTAGCAAACTGCTTCTTGAGGCAGAGTTTGTAACCTGTGAGAAGAACTCACAGATCAGAAAGAAGTTTCTCAGAAAGCTTCTTTCACGTTTTGAACGGATGAAATTTCCTTTATCAGCGTAGGCCTCATGTGATCCCAAAGAAGCCCTTCTCAGTTTCCCCAAAGACAGTGTTAATGGACTGCTCCACGAAACATAAGTGTAACTCTGTGAGATGAATTCACACATCACCAAGAAGTTTCTAAGAAAGCTTCTTTCTAGTTTTCATCTGTGGATATTTCCTTTGTCACTGTAATGTTCATTGCGCTATGAAGTATCTAATTGCAGATTTCCAGAAACTGTGCTAAAACTGATCAAGAAGAGAAACGTGTAACTCTGGGAGTTCATTCACACATGGCAATGCAGTTTTCTCAGAAAGCTTCTCTTTAGTTATTATGTGAGGATATTTGCTTTATCACCATGGGCCCCAATAGACTCCAAATATCACTTTGCAGATTCAACGAAGAGAGTTTAGCAAACTGCTTCTTGAGGCAGAGTTTGTACCTCTGTGAGAAGAACTCACAGATCAGAAAGAAGTTTCTCAGAAAAGCTTCTTTCACGTTTTGACGGATGAAATTTCCTTTATCAGCGTAGGCCTCAATGTGTCCAAAGAAGCCCTTCTCAGTTTCCCCAAAGACAGTGTTAATGGAAGGCTCCACGAAACATAAGTGTACTCTGTGAGATGAATTCACACATCACCAAGAAGTTTCTAAGAACTTCTTTCTAGTTTTCATCTGTGTTATTTCCTTTGTCACTGTAATGTTCATGCGCTATGAAGTATCTAATTGCAGATTTCCAGAAACTGTGCTAACAAACTGATCAATGAAGAGAAACGTGTAACTCTGTGAGTTGCATTCCACATGCAATGCAGTTTCTCAGAAAGCTTCTCTCTTTAGTTATTATGTGAGGATATTTGCTTTATCAACCATGGGCCCCAATAGACTCCCAAATATCACTTTGCAGATTCCACGAAGAGAGTGTTAGCAAACTGCTTCTTGAGGCAGAGTTTGTAACTCTGTGAGAAGAACTCACAGATCAGAAAGAAGTTTCTCAGAAAGCTTCTTTCACGTTTTGAACGGATGAAATTTCCTTTATCAGCGTAGGCCTCAATGTGATCCAAAGCCCTTCTCAGTTTCCCCCAAAGACAGTGTTATTGGACTGCTCCACGAAACATAAGTGTAACTCTGTGAGATGAATTCACACATCACCAAGAAGTTTCTAAGAAGCTTCTTTCTAGTTTTCATCTGTGGTTATTTCCTTTGTCACTGTAATGTTTTCATTGCGCTATGAAGTATCTAATTGCAGATTTCCAGAAAACTGTGCTAACAAACTGATCAATGAAGAGAAACGTGTAACTCTGTGAGTTGCATTCACACATGGCAATGCAGTTTCTCAGAAAGCTTCTCT
>NW_022144213.1:0-17966 GCF_007565055.1 Rhinopithecus roxellana
ACAGTGTTACTGGACTGCTCCACGAAATAAGTGTAACTCTGTGAGATGAATTCACACATCACCAAGAAGTTTCTAGAAAGCTTCTTTCTAGTTTTCATCGTGGATATTTCCTTTGTCACTGTATTTCATTGCGCTATGAAGTATCTAATTGCAGTTTCCAGAAAACTGTGCTAACAAACTGATCACTGAGAGAAAACGTGTAACTCTGTGAGTTGCATTCAACTTGCAATGCAGTTTCTCAGAAAGCTTCCTTAGTAATGTGGGATATTCCTTTATCACCATGGGCCCCAATAGGCTCCCCATACTACTTTGCAGATTCCACGAAAGAGTGTTACAAACTGCTTCTTGAGGCAGAGGTTGTAACTGTGAGATGACTCACAGATCAGAAAGAAGTTTCTCAGAAGCTTCTTTCACGTTTTGAACGGATGAAATTCCTTTCAGCGTAGGCCTCAATGTGATCCAAAGAAGCCCTTCTCAAGTCCTCAAGACAGTGTTAATGGACTGCTCCACGAAAGTGTAACTCTGTGAGATGAATTCACAACATCACCAAGAAGTTTCTAAGAAGCTTCTTTCTAGTTTTCATCTTGGATATTTCCTTTGTCACTGTAATGTTCATTGCGCTATGAAGTATCTAATTGCAGATTTCCAGAAACTGTGCTAACAAACTGATCACTGAAGAGAAACGTGTAACTCTGTGAGTTGCATTCACACTTGGCAATGCAGTTTCTCAGAAAGTTCTCTTAGTTATATGAGGATATTTCCTTTATCACCATGGGCCCCAATAGGCTCCCAATATCACTTTGCAGTCCACGAAAAGAGTGTTAGCAAACTGCTTCTTGAGGCAGAGGTTGTAACTCTGTGAGAGAAACTCACAGATCAGAAAGAAGTTTCTCCGAAAGCTTCTTTCACGTTTTGAACGGATGAAATTTCCTTTATCAGCGTAGGCCTCAATGTGATCCAAAGAAGCCCTTCCAGATTCCTCAAGACAGTGTTAATGGACTGCTCCACGAACATAAGTGTAACTCTGTGAGATGAATTCACACATCACCAAGAAGTTTCTAGAAAGCTTCTTTCTGATTTTCATGTGGATATTTCCTTTGTCACTGTAATGTTCATTGCGCTATGAAGTATCTAATTTGCAGATTTCCAGAAAACTGTGCCAACAAAACTGATCACATGAAGAGAACATGTAACTCTGTGAGTTGCATTCACACTTGGCAATGCAGTTTCTCAAAGCTTCTCTTTAGTTATTATGTGAGGATATTTCCTTTATCACCATGGGCCCCATAGGCCCCAAATATCACTTTGCAGATTCCACGAAAAGCAGTGAGCGTGTTAGCAAACTGCTTCTTGAGGCAGAGGTTGTAACTCTGTGAGATGAACTCACAGATCAGAAAGAAGTTTCTCAGAAAGCTTCTTTCACGTTTTGAACGGATGATGAAATTTCCTTTATCAGCGTAGGCCTCAATGTGATCCAAAGAAGCCCTTCTCAGATTCCTCAAAGACAGTGTTAATGGCACTGCTCCACGAAACATAAGTGTAACTCTGTGAGGTGAATTCACACATCACCAAGAAGTTTCAAGAAAGCTTCTTTCTAGTTTTCATCTGTGGATATTTCCTTTGTCACTGTAATGTTCATTGCGCTATGAAGTATCTAATTGCAGATTTCCAGAAAACTGTGCTAACAAACTGATCACTGAAGAGAACGTGTAACTCTGTGAGTTGCATTCACACATGGCAATGCAGTTTCTCAGAAAGCTTCTCTTTAGTTATTATGTGAGGATATTTCCTTTATCACCATGGGCCCCAATAGGCTCCCAAATATCACTTTGCAGATTCCACGAAAAGAGTGTTAGCAAACTGCTTCTTGAGGCAGAGGTTGTAACTCTGTGAGATGAACTCACAGATCAGAAAGAAGTTTCTCAGAAAGCTTCTTTCACGTTTTGAACGGATGAAATTTCCTTTATCAGCGTAGGCCTCAATGTCGTCCAAAGAAGCCCTTCTCAGATTCCTCAAAGACAGTGTTAATGGACTGCTCCACGAAACATAAGTGTAACTCTGTGAGATGAATTCACACATCACCAAGAAGTTTCTAAGAAAGCTTCTTTCTAGTTTTCATTGTGGATATTTCCTTTGTCACTGTATGTTCATTGCGCTATGAAGTATCTAATTGCAGATTTCCAGAAAACTGTGCTAACAAACTGATCACTGAAGAGAAACGTGTAACTCTGTGAGTTGCATTCACACGGCAATGCATTTCTCAGAAAGCTTCTCTTAGTTATTATGTGAGGATATTTCCTTTATCACCATGGGCCCCAATAGGCTCCCAAATATCACTTTGCAGATTCCACGAAAAGAGTGTTAGAAACTGCTTCTTGAGGCAGAGGTTGTAACTCTGTGAGATGAACTCACAGATCAGAAAGAAGTTTCTCAGAAAGCTTCTTTCACGTTTTGAACGGATGAAATTTCCTTTATCAGCGTAGGCCTCAATGTGATCCAAAGAAGCCCTTCTCAGATTCCTCAAAGACAGTGTTAATGGACTGCTCCACGAAACATAAGTGTAACTCTGTGAGATGAATTCACACATCACCAAGAAGTTTCTAAGAAAGCTTCTTTCTAGTTTTCATCTGTGGATATTTCCTTTGTCACTGTAATGTTCATTGCGCTATGAAGTATCTAATTGCAGATTTCCAGAAAACTGTGCTAACAAACTGATCACTGAAGAGAACGTGTAACTCTGTGAGTTGCATTCACACATGGCAATGCAGTTTCTCAGAAAGCTTCCTTTAGTTATTATGTGAGGATATTTCCTTTATCACCATGGGCCCCAATAGGCTCCCAAATATCACTTTGCAGATTCCACGAAAAGAGTGTTAGCAAACTGCTTCTTGAGGCAGAGGTTGTAACTCTGTGAGATGAACTCACAGATCAGAAAGAAGTTTCTCAGAAAGCTTCTTTCACGTTTGAACGGATGAAATTTCCTTTATCAGCGTAGGCCTCAATGTGATCCAAAGAAGCCCTTCTCAGATTCCTCAAAGACAGTGTTAACGGACTGCTCCACGAAACATAAGTGTAACTCTGTGAGATGAATTCACACATCACCAAGAAGTTTCTAAGAAAGCTTCTTTCTAGTTTTCATCTGTGGATATTTCCTTTGTCACTGTAATGTTCATTGCGCTATGAAGTATCTAATTGCAGATTTCCAGAAAACTGTGCTAACAAACTGATCACTGAAGAGAAACGTGTAACTCTGTGAGTTGCATTCACACATGGCAATGCAGTTTCTCAGAAAGCTTCTCTTTAGTTATTATGTGAGGATATTTCCTTTATCACCATGGGCCCCAATAGGCTCCCAAAATCACTTTGCAGATTCCACGAAAAGAGTGTTAGCAAACTGCTTCTTGAGGCAGAGGTTGTAACTCTGTGAGATGAACTCACAGATCAGAAAGAAGTTTCTCAGAAAGCTTCTTTCACGTTTTGAACGGATGAAATTTCCTTTATCAGCGTAGGCCTCAATGTGATCCAAAGAAGCCCTTCTCAGATTCCTCAAAGACAGTGTTAATGGACTGCTCCACGAAACATAAGTGTAACTCTGTGAGATGAATTCACACATCACCAAGAAGTTTCTAAGAAAGCTTCTTTCTAGTTTTCATCTCTGGATATTTCCTTTGTCACTGTAATGTTCATTGCGCTATGAAGTATCTAATTGCAGATTTCCAGAAAACTGTGCTAACAAACTGATCACTGAAGAGAAACGTGTAACTCTGGGAGTTGCATTCACACTTGGCAATGCAGTTTCTCAGAAAGCTTCTCTTTAGTTATTATGTGAGGATATTTCCTTTATCACCATGGGCCCCAATAGGCTCCCAAATATCACTTTGCAGATTCCACGAAAAGAGTGTTAGCAAACTGCTTCTTGAGGCAGAGGTTGTAACTCTGTGAGATGAACTCACAGATCAGAAAGAAGTTTCTCAGAAAGCTTCTTTCACGTTTTGAACGGATGAAATTTCCTTTATCAGCGTAGGCCTCAATATGATCCAAAGAAGCCCTTCTCAGATTCCTCAAAGACAGTGTTAATGCACTGCTCCACGAAACATAAGTGTAACTCTGTGAGATGAATTCACACATCACCAAGAAGTTTCTAAGAAATCTTCTTTCTAGTTTTCATCTCTGGATATTTCCTTTGTCACTGTAATGTTCATTGCGCTATGAAGTATCTAATTGCAGATTTCCAGAAAAACTGTGCTAACAAACTGATCACTGAAGAGAAACGTGTAACTCTGTGAGTTGCATTCACAATGGCAATGCAGTTTCTCAGAAAGCTTCTCTTTGGTTATTATGTGAGGATATTTCCTTTATCACCATGGGCCCCAATAGGCTCCCAAATATCACTTTGCAGATTCCACGAAAAGAGTGTTAGCAAACTGCTTCTTGAGGCAGAGGTTGTAACTCTGTGAGATGAACTCACAGATCAGAAAGAAGTTTCTCAGAAAGCTTCTTTCACGTTTTGAACGGATGAAATTTCCTTTATCAGCGTAGGCCTCAATGTGATCCAAAGAAGCCTTCTCAGATCCTCAAAGACAGTGTTAATGGACTGCTCCACGAAACATAAGTGTAACTCTGTGAGATGAATTCAACATCACCAAGAAGTTTTCAAAGAAAGCTTCTTTCTAGTTTTCATTGTGGATATTTCCTTGTCACTGTTAATGTTCATTGCGCTATGAAGTATCTAATGCAGATTTCCAGAAAACTGTGCTAACAAACTGATCACTGAAGAGAAACGTGTAACTCTGTGAGTTGCATTCACACATGGCAATGCAGTTTCTCAGAAAGCTTCTCTTAGGTTATTATGTGAGGATATTTCCTTTATCACCGTGGGCCCCAATAGGCTCCCAAATATCACTTTGCAGATTCCACGAAAAGAGTGTTAGCAAACTGCTTCTTGAGGCAGAGGTTGTAACTCTGTGAGATGAACTCACAGATCAGAAAGAAGTTTCTCAGAAAGCTTCTTTCACGTTTTGAACGGATGAAATTTCCTTTATCAGCGTAGGCCTCAATGGATCAAAGAAGCCCTTCTCAGATTCCTCAAAGACAGTGTTAATGGACTGCTCCACGAAACATAAGTGTAACTCTGTGAGATGAATTCACACATCACCAAGAAGTTTCTAAGAAAGCTTCTTTCTAGTTTTCATCTGTGGATATTTCCTTTGTCACTGTAAGTTCATTGCGCTATGAAGTATCTAATTGCAGATTTCCAGAAAACTGTGCTAACAAACTGATCACTGAAGAGAACGTGTAACTCTGTGAGTTGCATTCACACATGGCAATGCAGTTTCTCAGAAAGCTTCTCTTTAGTTATTATGTGAGGATATTTCCTTATCACCATGGGCCCCAATAGGCTCCCAAATATCACTTTGCAGATTCCACGAAAAGAGTGTTAGCAAACTGCTTCTTGAGGCAGAGGTTGTAACTCTGTGAGATGAACTCACAGATCAGAAAGAAGTTTCTCAGAAAGCTTCTTTCACGTTTTGAACGGATGAAATTTCCTTTATCAGCGTAGGCCTCAATATGATCCAAAGAAGCCCTTCTCAGATTCCTCAAAGACAGTGTTAATGGACTGCTCCACGAAACATAAGTGTAACTCTGTGAGATGAATTCACACATCACCAAGAAGTTTCTAAGAAAGCTTCTTCTAGTTTTCATTGTGGATATTTTTTGTCACTGTAATGTTCATTGCGCTATGAAGTATCTAATTGCAGATTTCCAGAAAAACTGTGCAAACTGATCACTGAAGAGAAACGTGTAACTCTGTGAGTTGCATTCACACACTGGCAATGCAGTTTCTCAGAAAGCTTCTCTTAGTTATTATGTGAGGATATTTCCTTTATCACCATGGGCCCCAATAGGCTCCCAAATATCACTTTGCAGATTCCACGAAAAGAGTGTTAGAAACTGCTTCTTGAGGCAGAGGTTGTAACTCTGTGAGATGAACTCACAGATCAGAAAGAAGTTTCTCAGAAAGCTTCTTTCACGTTTTGAACGGATGAAATTTCCTTTATCAGCGTAGGCCTCAATGTGATCCAAAGAAGCCCTTCTCAGATTCCTCAAAGACAGTGTTAATGGACTGCTCCACGAAACATAAGTGTAACTCTGTGAGATGAATTCACACATCACCAAGAAGTTTCTAAGAAAGCTTCTTTCTAGTTTTCATCTGTGGATATTTCCTTTGTCACTGTAATGTTCATTGCGCTATGAAGTATCTAATTGCAGATTTCCAGAAAACTGTGCTAACAACTGATCACTGAAGAGAAACGTGTAACTCTGTGAGTTGCATTCACACATGGCAATGCAGTTTCTCAGAAAGCTTCTCTTTAGTTATTATGTGAGGATATTTCCTTTATCACCATGGGCCCCAATAGGCTCCCAAATATCACTTTGCAGATTCCACGAAAAGAGTGTTAGCAAACTGCTTCTTGAGGCAGAGGTTGTAACTCTGTGAGATGAACTCACAGATCAGAAAGAAGTTTCTCAGAAAGCTTCTTTCACGTTTTGAACGGATGAAATTTCCTTTATCAGCGTAGGCCTCAATGATCCAAAGAAGCCCTTCTCAGATTCCTCAAAGACAGTGTTAATGACTGCTCCACGAAACATAAGTGTAACTCTGTGAGATGAATTCACACATCACCAAGAAGTTTCTAAGAAAGCTTCTTTCTAGTTTTCATCTGTGGATATTTCCTTTGTCACTGTAATGTTCATTGCGCTATGAAGTATCTAATTGCAGATTTCCAGAAAACTGTGCTAACAAACTGATCACTGAAGAGAAACGTGTAACTCTGTGAGTTGCATTCACACATGGCAATGCAGTTTCTCAGAAAGCTTCTCTTTAGTTATTATGTGAGGATATTTCCTTTATCACCATGGGCCCCAATAGGCTCCCAAATATCACTTTGCAGATTCCACGAAAAGAGTGTTAGCAAACTGCTTCTTGAGGCAGAGGTTGTAACTCTGTGAGATGAACTCACAGATCAGAAAGAAGTTTCTCAGAAAGCTTCTTTCACGTTTTGAACGGATGAAATTTCCTTTATCAGCTTAGGCCTCAATGTGATCCAAAGAAGCCCTTCTCAGATTCCTCAAAGACAGTGTTAATGACTGCTCCACGAAACATAAGTGTAACTCTGTGAGATGAATTCACACATCACCAAGAAGTTTCAAGAAAGCTTCTTTCTAGTTTTCATCTGTGGATATTTCCTTTGTCACTGTAATGTTCATTGCGCTATGAAGTATCTAATTGCAGATTTCCAGAAAACTGTGCTAACAAACTGATCACTGAAGAGAACGTGTAACTCTGTGAGTTGCATTCACACATGGCAATGCAGTTTCTCAGAAAGCTTCTCTTTAGTTATTATGTGAGGATATTTCCTTTATCACCATGGGCCCCAATAGGCTCCCAAATATCACTTGCAGATTCCACGAAAAGAGTGTTAGCAAACTGCTTCTTGAGGCAGAGGTTGTAACTCTGTGAGATGAACTCACAGATCAGAAAGAAGTTTCTCAGAAAGCTTCTTTCACGTTTTGAACGGATGAAATTTCCTTTATCAGCGTAGGCCTCAATGGATAAAGAAGCCCTTCTCAGATCCTCAAAGACAGTGTTAACGGACTGCTCCACGAAACATAAGTGTAACTCTGTGAGATGAATTCACACATCACCAAGAAGTTTCTAAGAAAGCTTCTTCTAGTTTTCATCTCTGGATATTTCCTTTGTCACTGTAATGTTCATTGCGCTATGAAGTATCTAATTGCAGATTTCCAGAAAACTGTGCTAACAAACTGATCACTGAAGAGAAACGTGTAACTCTGGGTTGCATTCACACACGGCAATGCATTTTCTCAGAAAGCTTCTCTTAGTTATTATGTGAGGATATTTCCTTTATCACCATGGGCCCCAATAGGCTCCCAAATATCACTTTGCAGATTCCACGAAAAGAGTGTTAGAAACTGCTTCTTGAGGCAGAGGTTGTAACTCTGTGAGATGAACTCACAGATCAGAAAGAAGTTTCTGAGAAAGCTTCTTCACGTTTTGAACGGATGAAATTTCCTTTATCAGCGTAGGCCTCAATGTGATCCAAAGAAGCCCTTCTCAGATTCCTCAAAGACAGTGTTAATGGACTGCTCCACGAAACATAAGTGTAACTCTGTGAGATGAATTCACACATCACCAAGAAGTTTCTAAGAAAGCTTCTTTCTAGTTTTCATCTCTGGATATTTCCTTTGTCACTGTAATGTTCATTGCGCTATGAAGTATCTAATTGCAGATTTCCAGAAAACTGTGCTAACAAACTGATCACTGAAGAGAAACGTGTAACTCTGTGAGTTGCATTCACACTTGGCAATGCATTTTCTCAGAAAGCTTCTCTTTAGTTATTATGTGAGGATATTTCCTTTATCACCATGGGCCCCAATAGGCTCCCAAATATCACTTTGCAGATTCCATGAAAAGAGTGTTAGCAAACTGCTTCTTGAGGCAGAGGTTGTAACTCTGTGAGATGAACTCACAGATCAGAAAGATTTTCTCAGAAAGCTTCTTTCACGTTTTGAACGGATGAAATTTCCTTTATCAGCTTAGGCCTCAATATGATCCAAAGAAGCCGTTCTCAGATTCCTCAAAGACAGTGTTAATGCACTGCTCCACGATACATAAGTGTAACTCTGTGAGATGAATTCACACATCACCAAGAAGTTTCAGAAAGCTTCTTTCTAGTTTTCATCTGTGGATATTTCCTTTGTCACTGTAATGTTCTTGCGCTATGAAGTATCTAATTGCAGATTTCCAGAAAACTGTGCTAACAAACTGATCACTGAAGAGAAGTGTAACTCTGTGAGTTGCATTCACACATGGCAATGCAGTTTCTCAGAAAGCTTCTCTTTAGTTATTATGTGAGGATATTTCCTTTATCACCATGGGCCCCAATAGGCTCCCAAATATCACTTTGCAGATTCCACGAAAAGAGTGTTAGCAAACTGCTTCTTGAGGCAGAGGTTGTAACTCTGTGAGATGAACTCACAGATCAGAAAGAAGTTTCTCAGAAAGCTTCTTTCACGTTTTGAACGGATGAAATTTCCTTTATCAGCGTAGGCCTCAATGGTCAAAGAAGCCCTTCTCAGATCCTCAAAGACAGTGTTAAGGACTGCTCCACGAAACATAAGTGTAACTCTGTGAGATGAATTCACACATCACCAAGAAGTTTCTAAGAAAGCTTCTTTCTAGTTTTCATCTGTGGATATTTCATTTGTCACTGTATGTTCATTGCGCTATGAAGTATCTAATTGCAGATTTCCAGAAAATGTGCTAAAAACTGATCACTGAAGAGAAACGTGTAACTCTGTGAGTTGCATTCACACGGCAATGCATTTCTCAGAAAGCTTCTCTTAGTTATTATGTGAGGATATTTCCTTTATCACCATGGGCCCCAATAGGCTCCCAAATATCACTTTGCAGATTCCACGAAAAGAGTGTTAGAAACTGCTTCTTGAGGCAGAGGTTGTAACTCTGTGAGATGAACTCACAGATCAGAAAGAAGTTTCTCAGAAAGCTTCTTCACGTTTTGAACGGATGAAATTTCCTTTATCAGCGTAGGCCTCAATGTGATCCAAAGAAGCCCTTCTCAGATTCCTCAAAGACAGTGTTAATGGACTGCTCCACGAAACATAAGTGTAACTCTGTGAGATGAATTCACACATCACCAAGAAGTTTCTAAGAAAGCTTCTTTCTAGTTTTCATCTGTGGATATTTCCTTTGTCACTGTAATGTTCATTGCGCTATGAAGTATCTAATTGCAGTTTCCAGAAAACTGTGCTAACAAACTGATCACTGAAGAGAACGTGTAACTCTGTGAGTTGCATTCACACATGGCAATGCAGTTTCTCAGAAAGCTTCTCTTTAGTTATTATGTGAGGATATTTCCTTTATCACCATGGGCCCAATAGGCTCCCAAATATCACTTTGCAGATTCCATGAAAAGAGTGTTAGCAAACTGCTTCTTGAGGCAGAGGTTGTAACTCTGAGATGAACTCACAGATCAGAAAGAAGTTTCTCAGAAAGCTTCTTTCACGTTTGAACGGATGAAATTTCCTTTATCAGCGTAGGCCTCAATGTGATCCAAAGAAGCCCTTCTCAGATTCCTCAAAGACAGTGTTAACGGACTGCTCCACGAAACATAAGTGTAACTGTGAGATGAATTCACACATCACCAAGAAGTTTCTAAGAAAGCTTCTTTCTAGTTTTCATCTGTGGATATTTCCTTTGTCACTGTAATGTTCATTGCGCTATGAAGTATCTAATTGCAGATTTCCAGAAAACTGTGCTAACAAACTGATCAGAAGAGAAACGTGTAACTCTGTGAGTTGCATTCACACATGGCAATGCAGTTTCTCAGAAAGCTTCTCTTTAGTTATTATGTGAGGATATTTCCTTTATCACCATGGGCCCCAATAGGCTCCCAAATATCACTTTGCAGATTCCACGAAAAGAGTGTTAGCAAACTGCTTCTTGAGGCAGAGGTTGTAACTCTGTGAGATGAACTCACAGATCAGAAAGAAGTTTCTCAGAAAGCTTCTTTCACGTTTTGAACGGATGAAATTTCCTTTATCAGCGTGGCCTCAATGTGATCCAAAGAAGCCCTTCTCAGATTCCTCAAAGACAGTGTTAATGGACTGCTCCACGAAACATAAGTGTAACTCTGTGAGATGAATTCACACATCACCAAGAAGTTTCTAAGAAAGCTTCTTTCTAGTTTTCATCTCTGGATATTTCCTTTGTCACTGTAATGTTCATTGCGCTATGAAGTTTCTAATTGCAGAATTCCAGAAAACTGTGCTAACAAACTGATCACTGAAGAGAAACGTGTAACTCGGTGAGTTGCATTCACACTTGGCAATGCAGTTTCTCAGAAAGCTTCTCTTTAGTTATTATGTGAGGATATTTCCTTTATCACCATGGGCCCCAATAGGCTCCCAAATATCACTTTGCAGATTCCACGAAAAGAGTGTTAGCAAACTGCTTCTTGAGGCAGAGGTTGTAACTCTGTGAGATGAACTCACAGATCAGAAAGAAGTTTCTCAGAAAGCTTCTTTCACGTTTTGAACGGATGAAATTTCCTTTATCAGCGTAGGCCTCAATGATCCAAAGAAGCCCTTCTCAGATTCCTCAAAGACAGTGTTAATGACTGCTCCACGAAACATAAGTGTAACTCTGTGAGATGAATTCACACATCACCAAGAAGTTTCTAAGAAAGCTTCTTTCTAGTTTTCATCTCTGGATATTTCCTTTGTCACTGTAATGTTCATTGCGCTATGAAGTATCTAATTGCAGATTTCCAGAAAACTGTGCTAACAAACTGATCACTGAAGAGAAACGTGTAACTCTGTGAGTTGCATTCACATGGCAATGCAGTTTCTCAGAAAGCTTCTCTTTAGTTATTATGTGAGGATATTTCCTTTATCACCATGGGCCCCAATAGGCTCCCAAATATCACTTTGCAGATTCCACGAAAAGAGTGTTAGCAAACTGCTTCTTGAGGCAGAGGTTGTAACTCTGTGAGATGAACTCACAGATCAGAAAGAAGTTTCTCAGAAAGCTTCTTTCACGTTTTGAACGGATGAAATTTCCTTTATCAGCTTAGGCCTCAATATGATCCAAAGAAGCCCTTCTCAGATTCCTCAAAGACAGTGTTAATGACTGCTCCACGAACATAAGTGTAACTCTGTGAGATGAATTCACACATCACCAAGAAGTTTCTAAGAAAGCTTCTTTCTAGTTTTCATCTGTGGATATTTCCTTTGTCACTGTAATGTTCATTGCGCTATGAAGTATCTAATTGCAGATTTCCAGAAAACTGTGCTAACAAACTGATCACTGAAGAGACGTGTAACTTGTGAGTTGCATTCACACATGGCAATGCAGTTTCTCAGAAAGCTTCTCTTTAGTTATTATGTGAGGATATTTCCTTTATCACCATGGGCCCCAATAGGCTCCCAAATATCACTTTGCAGATTCCACGAAAAGAGTGTTAGCAAACTGCTTCTTGAGGCAGAGGTTGTAACTCTGTGAGATGAACTCACAGATCAGAAAGAAGTTTCTGAGAAAGCTTCTTTCACGTTTTGAACGGATGAAATTTCCTTTATCAGCGTAGGCCTCAAAGTGGTCTAAAGAAGCCCTTCTCAGATTCCTCAAAGACAGTGTTAACGGACTGCTCCACGAAACATAAGTGTAACTCTGTGAGATGAATTCACACATCACCAAGAAGTTTCTAAGAAAGCTTCTTTCTAGTTTTCATCTGTGGATATTTCATTTGTCACTGTTAAGTTCATTGCGCTATGAAGTATCTAATTGCAGATTTCCAGAAAACTGTGCTAACAAACTGATCACTGAAGAGAAACGTGTAACTCTGTGAGTTGCATTCACACATGGCAATGCAGTTTCTCAGAAAGCTTCTCTTTAGTTATTATGTGAGGATATTTCCGTTATCACCATGGGCCCCAATAGGCTCCCAAATATCACTTTGCATATTCCACGAAAAGAGTGTTAGCAAACTGCTTCTTGAGGCAGAGGTTGTAACTCTGTGAGATGAACTCACAGATCAGAAAGAAGTTTCTCAGAAAGCTTCTTTCACGTTTTGAACGGATGAAATTTCCTTTATCAGCGTAGGCCTCAATATGATCCAAAGAAGCCCTTCTCAGATTCCTCAAAGACAGTGTTAATGGACTGCTCCACGAAACATAAGTGTAACTCTGTGAGATGAATTCACACATCACCAAGAAGTTTCTAAGAAAGCTTCTTTCTAGTTTTCATTGTGGATATTTCTTTGTCATGTATGTTCATTGCGCTATGAAGTATCTAATTGCAGATTTCCAGAAAACTGTGCTAAAAACTGATCACTGAAGAGAAACGTGTAACTCTGTGAGTTGCATTCACACACGGCAATGCAGTTTCTCAGAAAGCTTCTCTTAGTTATTATGTGAGGATATTTCCTTTATCACCATGGGCCCCAATAGGCTCCCAAATATCACTTTGCAGATTCCACGAAAAGAGTGTTAGAAACTGCTTCTTGAGGCAGAGGTTGTAACTCTGTGAGATGAACTCACAGATCAGAAAGAAGTTTCTGAGAAAGCTTCTTTCACGTTTTGAACGGATGAAATTTCCCTTATCAGCGTAGGCCTCAATGTGATCCAAAGAAGCCATTCTCAGATTCCTCAAAGACAGTGTTAATGGACTGCTCCACGAAACATAAGTGTAACTCTGTGAGATGAATTCACACATCACCAACAAGTTTCTAAGAAAGCTTCTTTCTAGTTTTCATCTCTGGATATTTCATTTCTCACTGTAATGTTCATTGCGCTATGCAGTATCTAATTGCAGATTTCCAGAAAACTGTGCTAACAAACTGATCACTGAAGAGAAACGTGTAACTCTGTGAGTTGCATTCACACATGGCAATGCAGTTTCTCAGAAAGCTTCTCTTTAGTTATTATGTGAGGATATTTCTTTATCAACCATGGGCACCAATAGGCTCCCAAATATCACTTTGCAGATTCCACGAAAAGAGTGTCAACTGCTTTGAGGCAGAGTTGTAACTCTGTGAGATGAACTCACAGATCAGAAAGAGTTTCTCAGAAAGCTTCTTTCAAGTTTTGAACGGATGAAATTTCCTTTATCAGCGTAGGCCTCAATGTGATCCAAAGAAGCCCTTCTCAGATTCCTCAAAGACAGTGTAATGGACTGCTCCACGACAAAGTGTAACTCTGTGAGATGAATCACACATCACCAAGAAGTTCTAAGAAAGCTCTTTCTAGTTTCATCTGTGGATATTTCCTTTGTACTGTATGTTCATTGCGTATGAAGTATCTAATTGCAGATTTCAGAAAACTGTGCTAACAAACTGATCACTGAAGAGAAACGTGTAACTCTGTGAGTTGCATTCACACTTGGCAATGCAGTTTCTCAGAAGCTTCTCTTTTTGTTATTATGTGAGGATATTTCCTTATCACCATGGGCCCAATAGGCTCCCAAATATCACTTTGCAGATTCACGAAAAGAGTGTTACAAACTGCTTTTGAGGCAGAGGTTGTAACTCTGTGAGATGAACTCACAGATCAGAAAGAAGTTTCTCAGAAAGCTTCTTTCACGTTTGAACGGAGATGAAATTCCTTTATCAGCGTAGGCTCAATGTGATCCAAAGAAGCCCTTCTCAGATTCCTCAAAGACAGTGTTAAGGACTGCCTCACGAAACTAAGTGTAACTCTGGAGATGAATTCACACATCACCAAGAAGTTTCTAAGAAGCTTCTTTCTAGTTTTCATCTGTGGATATTTCTTTGTCACTGTAAGTTCATTGCGCTTGAAGTATCTAATTGCAGATTTCCAGAAAACTGTGCTAACAAACTGATCACTGAAGAGAAACGTGTAACTCTGTGAGTTGCCTTCACACTGGCAATGCAGTTTTCAGAAAGCTTCTCTTTAGTTATTATGTGAGGATATCCTTTATCACCATGGGCCCCAATAGGCTCCCCATATCACTTTGCAGTTCCACGAAAGAGTGTTAGCAAACTGCTTCTTGAGGAGAGGTTGTACTCTGTGATGAACTCAAGATCAGAAAGAAGTTTCTCGAAAGCTTCTTTCACTTTACTTAAGGATGAAATTTCCTTTATCAGCGTAGGCCTCATGTGATCAAAGAAGCCCTTCTATTCCTCAAGAAGTGTTAAGGACTGCTCCACGAACATAAGTGTAACTCTGTGAGATGAATTCACACCACCAAGAAGTTTCTAAGAAAGCTTCTTTCTAGTTTTCATCTGTGGATATTTCCTTTGTCACTGTAATGTTCATTGCGCTATGAGTATCTAATTGCAGATTTCCAGAAAACTGCTGTGCTACAAACTGATCACTGGAGAAAAATGTAACTCTGTGAGTTGCATTCACACTTGCAATGCAGTTTCTCAGAAAGCTCTCTTTAGTTATTATGTGAGGATATTTCCTTTATCACCATGGGCCCAATAGGCTCCCAAATATCACTTGCAGATTCCACGAAAGAGTGTTAGCAAACTGCTTTTGAGGCAGAGGTTGTAACTCTGTGAGATGAACTCACAGATCAGAAAGAAGTTTCTCAGAAGCTTCTTCACGTTTGAACGGATGAAATTTCCTTTACGTAGGCCTCAAGTGATCCAAAGAAGCCCTTCTCAGATTCCTCAAAGACAGTGTTAATGGACTGCTCACAGAAACTAAGTGTAACTCTGGAGATGAATTCACACATCACCAAGAAGTTTCTAAGAAAGCTTCTTCTAGTTTTCATCGTGGTATATTCCTTTGTCACTGTAATGTTCATTGCGCTTGAAGTATCTAATTGCAGATTTCCAGAAAACTGTGCTAACAAAAACTGATCACTGAAGAGAAACGTGTAACTCTGTGAGTTGCATTCACACTTGGCAATGCAGTTTCTCAGAAAGCTTCTCTTAGTTATTATGTGAGGATATTTCCTTTATCACCATGGGCCCATAGGCTCCCAAATATCACTTTGCAGATTCCACGAAAGAGTGTTAGCAAACTGCTTCTGAGGCAGAGGTTGTAACTCTGTGAGATGAACTCACAGATCAGAAAGAAGTTTCTCAGAAAGCTTCTTTCACGTTTTGAACGGATGAAATTTCCTTTATCAGCGTAGGCCTCAATGTGATCAAAGAAGCCCTTCTCAGATTCCTCAAAGAGTGTTAATGGACTGCTCCACGAAACATAAGTGTAACTCTGTGAGATGAATTCAACATCACCAAGAAGTTTAAGAAAGCTTCTTCTAGTTTTCATCTGTGGTATTTCCTTTGTCACTGTAATGTTCATTGCGCTATGAAGTATCTAATTGCAGATTTCCAGAAAACTGTGTGAACAAACTGATCACTGAAGAGAAACGTGTAACTCTGTGAGTTGCATTCACACTGGCAATGCAGTTTCTCAGAAGCTTCTCTTTAGTTTTTATGTGAGGATATTCCTTTATCACCATGGGCCCCAATAGGCTCCCAATATCACTTTGCAGATCCACGAAAGAGGTGTTAGCAAACTGCTTCTGAGGCAGAGGTTGTAACTCTGTGAGATGAACTCACAGATCGAGAAGAAGTTTCTCAGAAAGCTTCTTTACGTTTTGAACGATGAAATTTCCTTTATCAGCGTAGGCTCAATGTGATCCAAAGAAGCCCTTTCAGATTCCTCAAAGACATGTTAATGGACTGCTCCACGAAACATAAGTGTAACTCTGGAGATGAATCACACATCACCAAGAAGTTTTTAAGAAAGCTTCTTCTAGTTTTCTCGTGGATATTCTTGTCACTGTAATGTTCATTGCGCTATGAAGTATCTAATTGCAGATTTCCAGAAAACTGTGCTAACAAAACTGATCACTGAAGAGAAAACGTGTAATCTTGTGAGTTGCATTCACAATGGCAATGCAGTTTCTCAGAAAGTTCTCTTTAGTTATTATGTGAGGATATTTCCTTATCACCATGGGCCCCAATAGGCTCCCAATACACTTTGCAGATTCCACGAAAAGAGTGTTAGCAAACTGCTCTTGAGGGAGAGGTTGTAACTCTGTGGGATGAACTCACAGATCAGAAAGAAGTTTCAGAAGCTTCTTTCACGTTTGAACGGATGAAATTTCCTTTATCAGCGTAGGCCTCATGTGATCAAAGAAGCCCTTCTGATTCCTCAAAGAAGTGTTAATGGACTGCTCCACGAACATAAGTGTAAATCTGTGAGATGAATTCACACATCACCAAGAAGTTTCTAAGAAAGCTTCTTTCTAGTTTTCATCTGTGGATATTTCCTTTGTCACTGTAAAGTTCATGCGCTATGAAGTATCTAATTGCAGATTTCCAGAAAATGTGCTAACAAACTGATCACTGAAGAGAAACGTGTAACTCTGTGAGTTGCATTCACACTGGCAATGCAGTTTCTCAGAAAGCTTCTCTTTAGTTATTATGTGAGGATATTTCCTTTATCACCATGGGCCCCAATAGGCTCCCAAATATCACTTTGCAGATTCCACGAAAAGAGTGTTAGCAAACTGCTTCTTGAGGCAGAGGTTGTAACTCTGTGAGATGAACTCACAGATCAGAAAGAAGTTTCTCAGAAAGCTTCTTTCACGTTTTGAACGGATGAAATTTTTATCAGCGTAGGCCTCAATTGATCCAAAGAAGCCTTCTCAGATTCCTCAAAGACAGTGTTAATGGACTGCTCCACGAAACATAAGTGTAACTCTGGAGATGAATTCACACATCACCAAGAAGTTCTAAGAAAGCTTCTTTCTAGTTTTCATCTGTGGATATTTCCTTGTCACTGTAATGTTCATTGCGCTTGAAGTATCTTTGCAGATTTCCAGAAAACTGTGCTAACAAACTGATCACTGAAGAGAAACGTGTAACTGTGAGTTGCATTCACACTTGGCAATGCAGTTTTCCAGAAAGCTTCTCTTTAGTTATTATGTGAGGATATTTCCTTTTCACCATGGGCCCAATAGGCTCCCAAATATCACTTTGCAGATTCCACGAAAAGAGTGTTAGCAAATGCTTTTGAGGCAGAGGTTGAACTCTGTGAGATGAACTCACAGATCAGAAAGAAGTTTCTCAGAAAGCTTCTTTGTTTGAACGGATTGAATTTCCTTTATCAGCGTAGGCCTCAATGTGATCCAAAGAAGCCTTCTCAGATTCCTCCAAGACAGTGTTAATGGACTGCCCACGAAACATAAGTGTACTCTGAGAGTGAATTCACACATCACCAAGAAGTTTCTAGAAAGCTTCTTTCTAGTTTTCATCTGTGGATATTCCTTGTCACTGTAATGTTCATTGCGCTGAGTATCTATTGCAGATTTCCAGAAACTGTGCTAACACTGATCACTGAAGAGAAACGTGTAACTCTGTGAGTTGCTTCACACTGGCCCG